>NW_024538634.1:0-90119 GCF_016647635.1 Suillus subaureus
GCCGTTGGACTAGGGGTTCCAAGGGTAGCCACCGCACTACAATCATCATCGAGCGAGGTTTCTGCTTTCTGTTGGAGCTGATGCCGACACTAACCGCGGGAATCGAATATTGGAGTACTAACCACATATAATATGGACTCGGTTAGCTACACCTCTTCCCTCAGTCTCTTATCTTGGACTGAGGGTATGTCGTTCATTCTCTCCCCGCCCGCACATACACTAACATGTATCTTAGTCTGACTGTGTCATCTGGTTAGTGTAGGGGGCAGAAGTATTTTGGGGCAAGTTCTGCCAAAAAAATGGTAGAATGGCAATTGGCAGAATGGCAAAAGTCAGCAGAATTGTTTTGAGGGTTTCTGTGTGTTCTAAGATAACGGCAAAAAATTATCTAAGCTATTGCATGGATGCTACACCCTCTGACATCAACAGTGCATTGATGTTCCAGCCTGCCTCCATGCCTTGTGACCCACGGCCAACCACATCAATCTCTTTGACAAACCCTGCAGGTGTAATTCCTTTATCAACTTTCTCCAGCTCATCCTAATCAATAATATCTCCCTTGAAAATATCTGGGATTTCGCCAGTACCTTCTTGCAAGCCTTGTGACTCCAGCATCTTGTTTTCAAACCTGTCAAATTCTTTGAGCAGCTCCTCATCTGTAATTGACTCAGGACCTGTGAGAAATTCATCATCTGAGTTGTGAGAGGCACCAGCAAGTGGTGGCACCCATGCAAATGACCTTTGAAGTTTGTCTGCCAAGGCTATGTTGAGTCCATGCTCTGGCCAAGTGTGCATATGGGTGTGTTTGCGACATGCTGGCTTGCCAGCTTTGTGATCCACCTTGTGCAAGAAATTTGCATAGCTTGCCTGGAGTTTGCTCAGAGACTCAAAAGTCTGAACTGATAGGTTGCAGCACTTCACAGATTGTACCCCACCCAGACCCAAGAAATAATGCTTGACATCAGCAGCATGAGGTACAATTGAGTGGATTATGATTGCGAATGCCTTCAATGGACAGCACTCAGCACTGATGGGGAGGGTTTCCCACCAATTGAGTAGGGCAGCCCATAGACTTTTTCAAGGACATATTGGTGTGCACGGAGGCTCAGATACACTTATTTGAAGTCAAACATATTCTATTTGATGATAATACAAATAAGATTCATGTTGACTTCTGCCAACTTCTGTCCAATGCCCTTGACCTACTGCTGGCAATTGCCATTGGCAGAATGGCAGACTTCTGCCAACAACACTATGTCTGGTTCTAAAACTTTCCTACTTCATCAGCAAAACCCTGATTTGGGTACAGTGCCACAGCCACACAGCCACACAGTGTGCCACAGGTCACATAGATTTTGTTGTAAAGGTTCTGCAGCACCACACAAGTATTGATTCTATGTAAAAATGAGTGTAATGTTGTTATAAACATGTACTAGCTTCACACCCATTGTGCCTTCAGCACAGGAAGCAAATGGAGTGCTTCGCACTCCTTTTCGGCTTCCTGGCTTTGGCTGCATCCTAGCATGTGCAATAAATAATTGATGAAAAATTGAATGAGAGCACAGGGGAATGGGGGAACAGACCAAAAGTGCTTGCTCCACTCACACCTTTGGCCCATTCCCCCATTTCCCTGTGCTCTCATTCAATTTTTCATCAATTATTTATTGACATGTGCTGCACTCGAACAGGCAACAGTATTGAGTTGGAGCTTGAAAACCCATGACCAATACAAATGGGCAACAGTATTAAGTTGGTGCTTGAAAACATGTGACAAAACCACACAAGATTTCCTAAAAGAAATCAACTGAGTTAACTGAACTAAGTGTTCCTTAGCAAAAGCCATGCAAGCTAGTGAGACGATTCCCACCCATCACATCCTACTTTAGAGATGTAACAAGATGGTGTGCTAATAATTATGTTTTATTGAGAAATTGTGTAGTGTGCAGCACTGTACAGCACTGTACATGGGGGGACCTCGCTGTGACACTGATTGCTGTGCAGCATTGTGCAGTGCTGCACATAGGGTTAGGGTTTTGCTGATGTTCATTGTGGTGAGCAGAGTGAGTTTGAACTAGTCCTAGTCATTTCAGTGCTCAGCATCAGCAGTCTCAGCTCTTGGTTCTCAGCCTTTAGTTCTCAGCCAAATGCAAACTGAAATGTGTTCATTTACAAAGAACACATTGACAAGGCAAAGTGAACTCCATTTTATGTCATGTTATGCCTAGAAAGGCTAAGCTAGATGGCAGGTGTCTTTACCAGACACCTGTGCAGTTCATAAAAGGGCTGTATCAAGTCATTTATGTGGATTCTTGTCAGAAACTGATGACTGGTCAGCCCATACTGCAGTCTGCTATATAGATATATCCTAAGTGGACTATAGTCCTAAAAGTCCAATACATCTTTAAGTCTAGTTATCCACCCAGCTGGGATATATCCATTCTCACCGGATATCACAGCCGCATTTTTCGCATTTTTGAAACTCAGCTATTTTTCAAATGTCAGGATACAGTGGCTCAAAAAACTGTCCGCATGTTTTGACATTTTTCACTATCTATGATATTGTGTGAGAACAAACAAATGCCTCAAGGACATGGTTATACCACATTGTAGTATGGCTTCAGGGCTTTCATTTGAGCCCTACACCGTGGGAATCGGTGGAGATATGGTGGAGACATAAGGCTTACAAAATCATGACTCATGCGGACAGTTTTTTGAGCACATATTAAAACTATATAAATCATCATTTATGACACCATAACAATCATGCCACCATTAAATAAATTATAAAGTGGTGTCATTATGTCATTTTAAAACCATATCTAACTATACAAACCAAAAATTTCCATATGTCATGGTTATATTCACCATGAAAGCCACCCCCCCTGCTCAAAGGGATAATATCCTCTCTCTTTCCTATTCTGGCCTCTCTGCTTGTCAAATTTCCTCTAGAACTGGAGTATGCAAGTCCACTGTGGCCAAGTTCATCAAAGAAAGTCACACAGACAAGGAAAACTTCTGTGAAGGGCGTCCATCCAAGCTCACCTCTACTGATAGGAGGGCTATTATTCAACATATCACTACAGGAAAGGCTGATAATGCTGTCCAGGCCACCTATTACATCAATTCCACCATCACATTCCCTGTCTCTTCACACACTGTGAGAAACATTCTCAAGACAGCTCATCTCAGGTCAGTAACAAGGAAGAAAAGGCTTTCTTCTCTATCACACATAAACAGAGATGACTAACCTTTGCCTTAGCCCATCAGAATTGGATTACATGGACTGGAAGCATGTTATATGATCATATAAGACCACAATAAATAGGATTGGGTCAGATGGCAAGGTATATATGTGAAAAAAGAAGGGTGCTAGTCCTCTCTGCATATGTATGATAGAGAGGAGAGCCTTTTCTTCCTTGTTACTGACCTGAGATGAGCTGTCTTGAGAATGTTTCTCACAGTGTGTGAAGAGACAGGGAATGTGATGGTGGAATTGATGTAATAGGTGGCCTGGACAGCATTATCAGCCTTTCCTGTAGTGATATGTTGAATAATAGCCCTCCTATCAGTAGAGGTGAGCTTGGATGGACGCCCTTCACAGAAGTTTTCCTTGTCTGTGTGACTTTCTTTGATGAACTTGGCCACAGTGGACTTGCATACTCCAGTTCTAGAGGAAATTTGACAAGCAGAGAGGCCAGAATAGGAAAGAGAGAGGATATTATCCCTTTGAGCAGGGGGGGTGGCTTTCATAGTGAATATAACCATGACATATGGAAATTTTTGGTTTGTATAGTTAGATATGGTTTTAAAATGACATAATGACACCACTTTATAATTTATTTAATGGTGGCATGATTGTTATGGTGTCATAAATGATGATTTATATAGTTTTAATATGTGCTCAAAAAACTGTCCGCATGAGTCATGATTTTGTAAGCCTTGTATCTCCACCATATCTCCTCTGATTCTCACAATGTGGTGCTCAATCCAAAGCCCTGAAGCAGCACTACAATATGGTATTAGCATGTCACTGAGGTCTTTATGTATTCTTACACAATATTGTAAATAGTAAAAAATGCAAAAACATGTGGGCAGTTTTTTGAGCCACTGTATATCAACTCATCTGCTTTTAGTACACTCCTTGACAATAGGCGTGCACTCCTCCCACGACCTGCACTCCCATTTAGCTTCAGTCCAGTCCTAGGAATCCATCCTCCCATGTCCTATCCATGTCCACCTATCTCTGCTGGTGCATTATTTTTCCCAAATATCATTGCTAAATGAGCTGCAGGTCTTATTACATGTTGCTCATGTCCTGCAGCACATGATGTCTTATTACCTATAGACTTGTCACACACTTGCTTACTACACTACAATTCTTGCCTATGCATTCCAGACCTTCACATGCTATGATAAAATGACCACAGTACATATGATTGAGTTAGTTCCTTTTCCCCTGGACTCAGCCCTATAGGAGAGTCGCTCTCGCGTTATTTTTGTAGACCTTGTGCAATCCAATCTGTTTGCTCATACTTGACAATCTTGTGCAATTTGACCACTCTGAAGTTCCATACTGCTAGGACCTTATACTTAGGCTCTTGAACACCTGACCCATGACTGGTAACTTATTGCAGTCCTTCTCTCACACTATCTCTCTTGCATCCAGCTGCTCTATCGAGTGTGGTTGATTTTGTGTGTGTTATATCTACTGCACTGGTATCTGGCATTCGTTTCACTTGCACATATCCTTTAGTATTCATCTCGCACTTGTGATACTAACACCGGTCAATTCTCCGACATAGGAATTTGAAGGTATACATACATCCCGCGCTCTAGTTTCTTAGGCCACTATAGATTTTAACTCCTTTGCTCACTTGCTTCCCTTGCATATATTTGAAGGAGGTGCTTCAATAGCAGTCCTCTCAGGCCAATCTACTGACTCATGCCTCTTAGGATAAGTAGTGCTTGAAAGAGAAGGTCAGAAGGTAAACTGTTGTTGTGTAGAATATCCATTGGGAACTGGTCTTTAAATTCTTCCTTGACTGCTGCATCTCGTAGTCAAAGGCTCTCCTCAGTTGCTAATGTAGTGATATGTTCACAAACTGCAGCGATGAGGTTGATTCCATTCACCTCATCACAGGAGTCATCCACCAGTGTTTTATACTCAGGAAGTATGTGCTTCAGTTCGCATATGATATCCAGTCTCATCTCATGCATTTGTGGTGGTAAGGGGACAAGTAAAGGTTTGGCAGGCATAACAGGGCACAGTAGGTTGTAGTTCATATCTTTCACCAAACAAGTATGATTCTCATGGTCAATGGTGATTTTGTTGTGGTGTAAGAATGGACCACCCAAAAGAAGTGGAGTACAAAGGTTTGGCGCCATGATGGCATGTACAGTGCAGGAAGTATAACAAGAATCAAGAGAAGTACATGCAAGTTTGACATAGTCTAACAAGAGAAATGCTTCCTTCTTATTTCCAGAGAGTGTGATGTTGAATGGTACAGACTTTGGTAGTTTGTGTACACACAGGCCAAGTTTGAGTGTGAGAGACTCATCAATCAGAACTGCAGCAGAACCATCATCGATAAGCACCAAGACATGTATAGGAGATGAAACAGTGGGACCATCCACAAGGCAGTCCCAGTGTAGAAGAGGAGTGGTTAGTGGGGCGACACACTTGTTGCTGTCTGTTCCATCTCCCAATGCCACAGACAGTATTACCACTGCCACTGTGTTCTCTGTATCTACCAACACAATGGTATGAGACATCTTCTTGCCCTTCTTAGTAGTGATGGCTGCTAGTGTGATGGTTTTGTAAGTCACACTGTCTGGGAAGCCTTTGTTGCAAGTAGCTGATGTATGACCTGCAAAGGGTTCTCTACACTTAAAGCAACTGTTGTTATCCCTCAGCAAGGTGCATTCCTCATCAGTGAGGGGTGGTATGCACATGAATGTACCCGTTTTCCTAGTAGTATTACGACCTGCCTTCATGTTGTATTGAGAGGATGATGTCAGCCTCTTGTCTCCATTGCAAGCGCACTCAGCACAGAGTGCAGCTTCCACTGCCTCATTCTGTTTGTTGAGCAGGTGCAGGTGCTTCTTGTCCAACAGCCTGACTTTCTCAATTCAAGGACAAAAATCTTCAATTTCCAAGATCCCCTCAGAACAGTATTTGTTGACCAGATCTGCATGCATGTGTGCTTCAAGGTGATAATGTAGGTCAGTTTCTGAAAGGTGCAATGTGGTGCCATGGAGGAGTGTGTTGAGTGTCTGTACTTCTACAGCCCACTCATTGAATGGTTTGTCGCCTTGGTTCAAGGACAACATCTTATGATGTGTAATGTTCGCCCAGTCCAATGGGAGCCAGTATATGTGGACTTCTGCCATGTAGTCTTCAAAGGTTAGCCTATTTATGCACTCTTGGTCATTGAGGTACAACTCCTGAATGGAAGGTTCCTGCATACCCCACACTACCTTACCCACTTGTTCCTCAGCTGCAACTTCCTTGTGTTTGATGAATTGGCGACATCCCATCTCCCAGTTTTGAAGTACTTCCAGGGTAATGTCTCCAGGTGTCAGGAATGGTGGTTTGGTAGGTGCCGACTGGTCAACATGGGCATTCTTGCTTGTGTTTGAGATTGTCATCTGGCTATATGCACATAGGTGGTCTGAGTTGGAGTCTGAATCTGTGACATGACCATTAGCACGTGAGTACCAGCAGTTATTTTGTTGCATAGATCAAGGCAATGATTCTGTTAACTCCATTAGAGTCAACAGTGGTGTGGACTGTTGTTGCCTGTTATGGCTACACATAGTCAACAGTTGAGCAACAGTTGGTCTGGAATGGTAGTACAACAGTTTGGAAAGGTGTGGTAATGAGAATTGGTATAATGGTAGTGCATTCTAGATACACTTAAAGGACATTTAAAAAAAGTGGAAACTACCCAAGGGTAGAAACACTAAGTTCAAGATCAGACAGCGGTAAATGTGTAGAAGCATATGATTGAACAGGAATAAGAAAAGATACCGGTACATGATCTAGGTGTCCAGTATAAATATGTGTTAGGACAAACAAGGGTAAATAAGGTGCAGTGTCCAATCAGCATGATGTCATATAAGCATAGGCATGCTTACATGTTACTGTAGTGAGCTGGCAAATAGGGACCAAACTGTACATCTGGCACGCTGTACAGCTCTATACAGAACCTAGTGATTTAAAGCTAGTACAGTAACTGAAGTTCAGCTGCCATAGCCAACTTCAGATGTCTCAGCTCGCATCGAGCCGAGATGGAGCTTGAACCTTCTTGACCTCTTGCAATGACCTCACTCCAGTGGCATGTGCCTCATAACCTCAATCTGTGGGAGCAGCACAGGCAAATCATACCAATTATAATTGGAATTATCATTACTATCCACTACCAACTATTTCTCATGTCTCAAGAGTCAAAGCCCAAGAAGGCTCTGAAGGTGATCTGGAATGATGCAGAGACAGATGCCCTTATCACATACCTCCACACAGAACGTTCAAAAATAGGAGACAGCAGGAATTTCAAACCACAGGTTTACAATGACACTGCAACTGCCATCGCAGTGCACTTGACCCTTGGCCCAATAAAGACTGGAGGCCATTGTAAGACCAAATGGCAATCAGTATGCTATTGATCTATCTATCTAGTAACAGCTACTGATCTTGAGATCCCTAGTTGAAGACCATTTACCATGTTATTGAAAACTACTGCCTTCACACATCTGGCACTCACTGGGATAATCAGATCGGAGCTGGTATTGAGGGGAAGGCTGCGAGTGACGTATGGGATGCATATATGGAGAAGAAGGTCAGTTGGTATCACCATCTACAGCTGTTACTTATGCTTGAGTCACTGTAGGCCAACCATGTCATGCATCCTTACAGAAACACTGGATGGACCTATTATGCTCAAGAGATTATGCCAAGTGGCAGTGGCGCTCAAGGTCATGCTGCCTATTGCCCATCTAGGGCTGCAGCACCTGCCCTTGTAGACGACTCATCTGACCAGGGTTCTGCAGCTCACATGGATGCCAATGTTGTTGCTGGGCCTGCAGTGGATGCTCACATGGGTGAACTTGAGGCTGAAGAAGAGGTTGGTTGGGGCCATGTGCTGCATGATAATACTGTGATTGCTGGAAGTTCTGAAGTTGCTGCTGCTCCACTTTCTCTACCTTCTCTCTCTACTAGGACACCGAGCACTGGGAAACAGACCCATTCAGACATGACTGGCACAGATGCACAATCTCTTGCACCTCCTCCATCCACAACATTCACATCAGTATCACAGCAAGAGTCAGAGTCGAAGAAAGCCAAGGTCTCCAGCCATGGTGGTGTTGCACACATCAAACCTCAACCTGAGGCTAGCACTAGTAAGGTCATCAAACCCACAAATGCTGTCACAATGATAGGCATGCAAGGCACCCTCAACCGCCTCACTGATACGTTAGTGACACAGATGGTTGCCACTGACAAGAGCCAGACAACTGATGAGCAAAAGCTCACCATTCATATCCTGCAGGAACAAGATGCTGACCTGTCACTGGAGGATAAAGTGGCACTGATGAATATATTTGTGAGAAGCAATGGAGTTACTAGCTTTTACATTGAAACCACAGATCCCACTTTGCAATGTGCTTTTGTTCACTCTGTCATCCAGCAATTTGCCAGCATGTAGTTCAAGTCTTTCCAAGCATCATATCACGTACAATAAGCACAGTTCTCATTTGTAGTCACTACATGTACAGTACTACAATTCATCATCATTGTCAAGAATGTCATTGTCAATGTCAACTACAGAAAAGTCATCTAAAACACCTCATTCAGCTAAAATTAACTGGTAATCATCCCACATTTTCTGCGTGATATGGTCCTGTAGTACATTCGCATCATTGATGACCTCAAGCCGCCCTGCCACTGGCATGTCAGCAGGCTGCCCTTGATATTCTGGGTTGTCATTGTCAAAATTGATGCATCTCTCAGGAAGAAGGCCTTCCTTGAGATCGTGAGTGCAAATGAAGTTGTGGATAGCGCATAGCGCAGCGGGAATGCATGCTTGAACCTCCATCTTGTACTCAGGTGACAAGAGGAGGATATGAAAGCGCCATTTTAGTATGCCAAATATTCTTTCAATAACGTTCCATGTGGAGGTGTGGCTAAGGTTATATAGTTCCTGTTTATTGGCAGGTCTATTGACCATTAGAATCAAAAACACTACAAAGAAAAATAAAAATGCACCTTATGCTGGCACAGCCCCATTCTGCAAGATGATATCAGACACCACGGTAAGGGACAAGGAGCTCCTTGCAGGACAGGAACCCAGCATCACCAAGGAGATACTTTTGATGGGGAATGTCTAAGTCATCTGAACAAGCCTCCTCCCATAGATGTGCATCTGTCACTGAACCCTCCCAGCCAGTCTCTGTGTGAATAAACTTGAGGTCCCAGTCACAGGCGAACAGACAATTTTGAGATATGAAGCCCTTTTGATTGCAGTAGAATGTATGATCACATGAAGGGGGGGACACATGAATATGGCTGCCATCTATGGCACCAATAGCACCTTTGAAGTAGGGCCAGAACTTTGGGTCATTGCAAATCTTGTCAGGGATGACACTGCCATCCAGAAAGTGTACATGTGTTGAATAAAATGGAGGGGATGCAAAAATAAACAATATTTTGCAAAAGTACCTGATACAATGTCAAGGCTGACTGTTATTGATAGATCCAAGACTTACTTTGAAACTGTATCACTGGATCTTTGGAACCACTCTCCAATGTGTCTGATTGTCAGACCAGTGACACAAGTATATAGAAAAATGGCCAATTGTTCTTCCAGTGAGACATAGTGAGAGTTACCATGACCAAGACCACCAAGCTCCTCAATCAGCTTCTCGAAGACATGTGTATGTATGCTGAGTTCACAGCGGATGCGCTGAGGATGGCCAACAATCAATTCCATCAGCCATTCTTCACCCTTGAGTGCCGATGTGTGATATGGTTCAGGGTCTTTTAGTAATCCAGTTTGTATAAACGATTCAGTTGTAGCAATAATGATACTGATCATGAGGATCACATATCAAGTAAGTCGTTCACGGACCACTGATGCAGCGGATTTTGCCCGATCCAATGGTAGAATGAATCAACTGAGTAACGGGTCAGAAATCAACGGTCTATTGAATGAATGGTTGAGGGGTAATGGAACCATGTTGCGATACACAGTGAGCTCATCACAATCAGTCAATGATGCCGACTGGCACATTGAAACTCAGTCACCGGCTTCCGCCGAGAAAACACATATGAAGTTGGCTACGGCGGCTGAACTTCAGTTACCGTACTAGCTCTTACTGATGTCACTGATAGTTAGCCTGGTTTAATGCAATACAATGACACTATAGCCTGGACTTATAGTACATATTGCCAGGGCCCAGCAGCTGGCGCTCGTTGCATCACAAAAACATCCGCTAAATACGTTGGACTCATAATTAAATACATCTCTGACGATGCACATCAAGTGCAATTGATACCCAAGTCTTCAGCAATGATCATTGCAGCCCGCTCTCCGATGAGAAGTGCCGTCGAATACGTGTTCTGTGTATCATATCGTTAGACCACACATCAATAATCCCCTGTTCAGTACCCACCGTGCCAACGTTCAACGGCACAATGGACATATCTGCGACCTTTAGGTTCGACACGCCGTACACATTTAGCCGAGCGTCGACGACTCCTTGATCTGCCTCCGATTTCATGGCACAAGTCCCAAGCTACATAAACAGAGATCAGATATGAAATTATGAAAGGTTCAGCTGCACACACCGAGTGCCATGCCGTTTGCACTGATGTTCGATTCAGTATTTTACCGTGGCAATGGAGATGGCAAATCAGGACTTACCGATGTCGCGGTGGAACTGACTGATCGCCTCGTCATCTTCGGCAGTGTAGACGATGTCAGGCGCATTCAAGTCCACCGGCCCGGAAGCTTCTCTGCAGGCTGCAGCGCTTCCCTCTGGGAAATCAGGATGGCCAGCAGCGACTTCACCTCGATAGGAAGCCATGCGTCGAAAAACTTCGCGCGTCTTCTTGTATCCGAAGTCAAGAGGAACAATATCGGATGGACTGTGCGGAGTGTCATGGTCACGCAAGTGCCCTAAAATGATGTGCGTCCACTCACTCGTCTAGGAAGCCTGTAGTAAAGTCCATTCCTTCTTTGCCATCCTCCGTCACCTTGACATGAACGCTTCCAATAGACACAGGGTAAAGCTATTGAAGGGATTCAATAAAAAACAAGGGGTAGACGGAGAGCAGTACTGTATAATAACCGGCACTCATGTAGTTGCGAGGAGGAAGGACACTCGAGAGCGGCCTCGAGAGCGGTGGATTATATCTGGCTGTCATAAGCATTGCCATTTCATCAAAGCCAAGCAATATGCACACACCCTGAAGAGGCAGAGAATATTGCAACAACCTTGTCTGGGCGGTCCTGGAAGAACTCCTTCCAGCGTGGTTGAAAAGCTGGATTCATGGCCTTTAATTCCTCGTCATCAGGACGCCACTTGATTTTTGAATCGAGGCCACTGAGATACCAATCAGCACGGCACCGGCAGTGATAACTTGTACCAACTTTTGTGCAATCAATGACTTGCCGCTGCTGTTCCATTGTGCAAGGCTTTCTATATTTGGGTAGTTGTAAGGTGCTGCAATCGTGGCGAGAAAACATGCTCACCCTCTAGGATACTCTCCCCACGCCAGAGGGCGTCCATGGTAACAGCATCGTCGGCAGCCAAGTATGGAACAAGGACGAGATTGTGATCTGACCGTCTTAAGCCAAGCTCTTAGAATAAACTAAAAGCGCACCTTGATAATTTTCTCCGACGCCAGGTAAATCCACTCGTTGCTCGATACCGCACCGCTTGAGGATTGCTTCGGCACCAATCCCAGACCTCTCCAGAATGGTTGGGGAACCGAACGCCCCAGCAGAGACAACAATAAGTTTCGATGCTCTCACAATACTCGACGGCTGATCCGCGTCTGGGCAAGACACCGGGTCGCTGGTGAACTCGACACCTACAGCACGCTTGCCCCTTTCATTTGGAAAAGCCGTCAACAGTTTGCTACGATCCCAGGTGGCAACTTACTCGAAAATGATACGCTTTACACGCTTTCCGTCCCAGACTTGTAAATTTGAGTTGTGAGCTTGGTTGTAGACATAGTGGTGAGCCGCGTCCGAACGCCTTCCGGTTGTCCCATCAATATACCTTTTATATATGAGTCAAACACTTGCATACGAGTAGCTTAGGAGTACAGGAACTCACTTTCGCCATGGCTGAGACAGATCTGGTTAGTGGTCGCAGTTAGGAAAGGAAGATCATAGCGTACACTGTATGTATTGCATGTTTCCAGATCATCGGTGTCATCGGCATACTGCCTCTTGTGATAGGTCGTGCCAACCTGGATGAACTCGTCAGAGATACCCATTTTATACCCACCGGAAGAAACTTTGATAGGTCCGTTATAGCCATGGGTTGAAAGATCGGGCTGCACCTCATATGTCTCCAGCTATAAAGTGAACGTATAAGTAACAGATATACTGAAAACGTATTCGAGACCTTCTTCATGAGGGGAATCAAACTCTCAGATTCCCAACCACTGACTCCCCAATCATCATAGTCCGAAGCAGGTGGACGAGTGTATACCATAGCTGTCTCATTATCAGAATCTTCTTCATCTTGCAAATATGTTACGCACAATTCACACATGAGCCTCCACCAACGCAGCGACCACAAGGAACAATTGGTACACGGCCGTTGAGACGAGGAGATGGATTTCCAATGTTGAATGTGACCGTGGTGCTCGTCGGTAGTTGATTGAAGGGATATTGGGAGGGTTGCACATGAATAGGTTTATTGAGGGTGTGTTGACCCGCTTCCAAAATCAAGATCCTCAACGAGGGATCATATGCAGCTAAGCGACCTGCAACAACACAGGCTGTAGTACCGCCTATACAGAATGATGTGTGAAGAGGCCCGAGGGCAAACCACTACAAGACGTTATTTGCTCACCTCCAGCAAAAACGATATCGAATTCTGACGGGATTGGATGAGACATTAATAAGGAGGGTTACAGGCTTTCAGGCTGTCCCTCACTGCCGCCTCCATCTTATAACATTTGCCAAATCATACGATGAAGACCGTGATAAATGGCGATAATTATAATGACTGAGCCACATCTGCAAAACCACTGAAATGAACGCTTAAGTTACGCGCGTTACGGACGCTTACGAACGCTTACGACGTCACTAGCGAACTCATGCGATTGGTGGAGATGTTGAATGCCAATATTACTCACCATATCTGGTTGATAAAACTCAAGCCCAGTTATCTTCAGTTGATAAGACGCGATTGCTCGGATATGCAATACGGTAGATGTGAATACAATTGCCACATGCTGATCAAGCCACTATCTATACAAATTCAGTACTGAATGCATGATAACTCTCCTTGTCCACAAAGTTATTCAAAAAGAAACGCTTGTAGTGTTCTAAGCAAATTGCAGAGGACACGCCATCGGCCACTGCCTCACCATAAACAGGTATCAGTTCAACTGTATGCATTACATCTACCACTCGTATGACAGCCCCCTCCCTATACTGGTTACTGTTTTGATCCTGCATGTATGTGCACTTCACAGTCCACATAGCAAGTTCAGGACGCTCATCAGTGTTGTGCACTGATGGATATGACGAAGACCGAGTGCAGTAGTTAGTAATATGGTAACGGGAATAGCCGGAACCGGAGAATATTTGTAAGCACAGCACGGAAGAAAGACAAGTCTGAAACATAGACTCACCAGATTGGATACTTAGGATTAGCGTATCGTAGTATATAAACTGTACGATTATTTACATTAGCAGAGAGTTGGAATAATATCTCAAGTCTCACCTTAACTTCTAAAGTCTCATAACCAGAGGTTATGAGCCCTGCCTTGACTATGAACAGTACCATGCTCCCCAGCTCCAGCTCTGCACTCTATAACATACCCCAGCTTGCCGAAGATGGCTCAAACTGGATAATGTATAAACAAAGAGCAAAAACGGTGATTGGTGCCCAAGGTTTGATGCGGTACCTAGATGGTCGAGTAACCAAACCTGTCCCATATGCAACGAACACGAATGGACAAATGGTAAAGCCAGATGGCACTACACTGGCAACAGCTACTGAAATTGAGGAATTAGAGAAGAAAATTGATGAACATTATCAAAAGAACTCACTTGTTAGACAGCACATATTCAGCATGATCTCAGATTGGCTATTGCTGCATGTCCAGAATCTGGATGAAGTCTCAAAGATATGGGAAGAAATACGTACCATACACAAAGGCAAGACCGAACTGGTGCAAATAGATTTGCACCATCGGCTACAGGAAACTCAATGTGAGGAAGGAGGAGATGTGAAAGCACACTTTGGAGAGTTGTACTGACTTTGTGAATCACTAGTGGGGATGGGAGTATCAATTGACGACAAAGATTTTTCAGCCATAATAATGGGATCTCTCCCAGAAACCTATAGGCCCCTACTCTCATCTGTTAATGCTGCAGCTCGAATCTTGCAGAAGCCCCTTACCTCATATGAGCTGGTCAATGTTGTAACCGAAGAGTACAAACATTGACAGCTAAACTGCGGAACATCAAAGAAAGCTGGAAACAGTGCTTTGTCAGCAAAGATGAGTGGAAAGAAGAATTGCACTGGAGATAGCACTAACAAGGACATTATGTGCTACAATTGTGATCGCAAAGGCCATTATAAGGCTGATTGTTGGAGACCTGGAGGTGGAAAGGAAGGTCAGGGACCGAAACAGAGAAAAGGAGGAAGTATGCACAGGCAAGGTGCAAACACAGCAACCAAAGATGAAAGCACAAAGGAATATGCTTTTGCTTCATCAGATATGGTTGCAATAGCAAAGCAACTAGATGTGCCTGTCGAGAAATGCAGGGCAATCATAGATTCCGGTGCTACTTCCCATTTCTGCCCCGATCACTCAAAGTTCTTAACTTTCGCCCCAATTGAAGCACAGAAAATGCATACAGCCGATGGATCTACAATCAATGCTATAGGATGAGGAGATGTCAGCATAGATCTACCACTAGGGGATAAAAGAACAAGCATTACACTCAAGAATGCACTATACACGCTGAAGATGGCCTTCACCCTGATATCAACCAACTGCATTGCAGCAGCAGGATTTTCTATCCTCTTTGAAGATAAACTTTGCAAAATAATGTCACCCACTCCTGAATGAAGGATCATAGCAGCTATTCTGCAAGTAGATGGACTCTATAGCATCATTTCTCGAAATCAGCAATGTGCAAATGTTGCAAGAACCAAATGCACCATATATGAACTCCATAGTGCCCTAGGACACGTCTCACAAACAGCATTACTTGATGCTGTAAAGAGGAATATCATTGGAGGAATAAACCTTGATATTGGTTCAAAACCGGAATATTGTGAAACCTGCACAAAAGCGAAAGCAACCCGTCAGCTGTTTCCTGAAGAATTGAAGACAAGAGCATGTACCTATGGAGATTTGGTCCACACAGACCTATGGGGACCTGTGCAGACTGCAACTATAGGCGGATGTCTGTATTACATCAGTTTCACTGATGATTACAGCAGGGAGATGAAGATAGAATTTTTGAAGAAGAAGAGCGAAGCACTTACTGCATTCAAGCACTATGAGGCTTATGTAACCCATCAACATGGTGCACATCTATGCAAAATCTGTTCGGATCGAGGGGGAGAATACCTTAGTAAAGAGTTTGATGAATATCTTGAAGAGAAGGGAATACAACGTCAACTTATGGTTCATGACTCGCCTCAACAGAACGGCGTAGCAGAACAACTTAATAGGACCCTGGTCAAACATGCATGGGCCATGTTGATCACGAAGGATCTTCCAAAATTCCTATGGGCTGAAGCTATCAATTATGCCACTTGGTTAAAGAATCACTTACCATCTCATGTGATCCCTGGGCACACCTCATATGAATTAATGCATAAGGCTAAACCAAGTTTAGTGGCAGCACATGAATTCGGAGCATGATTGTATGTGCACTCACCGGATAATGGGAAACTTGAAGCTAGGGCTGAAGAGGCATTATTTGTGGGAGTGGATGAAGACAGCAAAGGTTACAGGACATACTGGCCCAGAAAACGATGAGTATATATCAAATGGAACATTAGTTTTGTCCCACCAGGTGTCAGTATCGAGGATGACGTACTGGACAAGGGGGAGTCCAGGCAGACAGTCCCAACAAATAATGTCCAGAACGTCACACCGACAACACAACCCCAAACTCCACCTCGAAGCACACAGCCACTTCCTCCGCCAACAGTGCCAAGAGCCACTCGAGTGCGACCTCCTGCAGGCTACTACAAAGCCTTACATGAGGGGGAGATAGCAGCAGCATCAATCAAGAACTTACCAGATGACAGCCAATCACATTCTTTCACACATCACACTAGCAGCTGTGGAACAAGAACCAACATTGAGAGAAGCGCATAGTGGACCAGATGCGGAGGAATGGCAACAAGCCATAGACTATGAGATAGGTCAATTGGAGAAACTCAGAACATGGGAAATAGTAGACCCACCTAGAGGCGTAAACATAATACCCTGTCATTTTGTCCTAGCAACGAAATGAGGACCTGATGGAGAGAAAGTAAAGCTCTGAGCACACCTAGTAGCAAATGGTCAGCAACAAGAGTATGGAGGCAACTATCAAGAGACATTCACACCTACATCCAAAATGACCACTATATGAACAGTCCTATCAATGGCTGCAAAGAATGATTGGGAAATACACCAGGTAGACATCAAGAGTGCTTACCTCAATGCCATGCTCAGGGACAATATTTACATGTGCGCACCACCCAGATATTTGGAGCCAGAAGACCATGGAAAAGTTTTGAAACTGCTGCAAAGTCTCTACAGACTAAAGCAGGCAGGTTTCAAATGGTCTGAGGAGCTAGAAGAATTCTTCCTCGAAGTGGGATACACGTGTTCACAAGTTGACCGGGCGGTGTATTTCCGGCACCAAGATGAAGAACACACCGTCATAACGGTATCCATCAACGACATGGCAGTCACATCAAAACATCTGAAACACATCCTTAACTTCAAAGATCAGCTTTGAAAATGCTTTGAAATCACAGATATAGGAGAACTCACTTGGTTGCTGGGACTCAAGGTAGAAAGGGACCAAAAGGAGCGAATGATCACACTATCCCAAGAGGTGTACATTAACACCATTGTCAAACATTTCTGTCTTGAAGGAGCCAAACCAGCCCAGACACCAATGGAAACAGGTGTAAGCCTAGGAGAGGATCATCTGCCAGGCACCCAATCTGAAATATCCAAAGACATACCTTACCAGAGAGCAGTTGGCTCACTGATGTATGCAGCAACAAGCACACGGCCAGATATAGCATTCTCCATGGTGATACTCTCGCAATTTATGCAAGAGCCAGTGAAGTCGCACTGGGAAGCAGTGAAATGTGTTATTCGCTACCTGAAGGGGACAAGAAATGCGAAACTCACCTTAAGAGCAAAGAATGGAGATCTCGAGGCATATGTAGATGCGGATTGGGCAAGCCAAGCACATAGGCACTCAATATCAGGATACGTTGTCCTACTGCATGGGTCGCCAGTAGCATGGAGTGCTCGAAAGCAAACACTAATCGCATTATCAACGGCGGAAGCAGAATACATCGCCTTAACATCTGTGACAAAAGAGGTGCAATATCTTCAATCATTATTGAAGGAATTATATGAAAGGAAAGATGTACCCATTATTGTCCACTGCAACAACCAAGGCGCCATCGCGCTCGCATCCAAGAACAAGTTCCATGCTTGCACAAAGCATATTGACATCCACTATCATTTTGTTCACTCAGTGATTGAAAACAGAATCATAATGCTGCAATACATACCTTCAGATGAAAACCTCACAGATGTTTTCACCAAGGCATTGCCAAAACCACATGTAGAAAGATTATGAGAAGGAATGAGCGTGAGTTGCACTTGAGGGGGAGTGTTGTGCACTGATGGATATGATGAAGACCGAGCACAGTAGTTAGTAATATGGTAACGGGAATAGCCGGAACCAGAGAATATTTGTAAGCACAGCATGGAAGAAAGACAAGTCTGAAACATAGACTCACCGGATCGGATACTTAGGATTAGCATATTGTAGTATATAAACTGTACAATTATTTACATTAGCAGAGAGTTGGAATAATATCTCAAGTCTCACCTTAACTTCTAAAGTCTCATAACTAGAATCAGGGCTGGAGATGAAGTGGAAGAATTGGACGTAGAGAAGTGGGTCGGAGAGATACAATGGCAGTTCCAGGTTAGAACCTTGTTGAACAACCGGCTGAAAAATGACTTGAACTTGTGCGACATAACTTGCTGTATATGATATCAGTAGGGCTAGAATATAGGGGCATAGAATAAACATACTCATTTTGCCATTGATGCCCATGGTGTCAATGAGAACAGTGTTGCAATTGCCAAGGGGGAAATCATTGCTTGGGGGGTATGCTTGCACCACCCTGCTTGGCATGATGATGCGTTGCTGAAAGGCTGAGTGAAGCTGGAGCCAAAACTTGTTCCACACCTGGTAATGCCCATATTTGGGGTCCCAGCAAGTATGTTTGCCACTAGACAGTGATGACTGAGCAACAAAGTCAACAAGGGAACAATCAAAGTTGGGGAGTGCATATTTTATGCATATTTCAGCTGGCGACAGTGATTTGTAGTCTGGAGTGATATTGACCTGAAAAGTGGTCTGTGCATCTCCAGAGAGGATACCCTTGAGAAAGTGGTTACAGACTGGTCAGGGACCACAAACTGACTTGACTTCATCAGGGAGAATGCTGTTACAGTGCCCCACTCTTTTTCCCATGATCACTGTAGACTCCTATATGGCTGTACTTCTAACACTTCCTTTTCACTGTGCTGTTTCCTCATGGACTCCTTTATCTCTGACTCATACCTTGTTTTCCCATGAACCTTCTATTTCTAGTACTAGTTACCCTTTGCCCAGCTTGGTCTGTGCATGATTCCTTTATGTATATAAACTCTAGTTACCACTTGTATTTTCTCTAACTTGAATCCACTCGGTTCTCTTTCATACTTGAACTCTAGCTCCTTGGGAAGGAGGCTAGCCATTGTCCCATTTGAACTCTAGATCCTGCGGGAGTCTAGATGATCGCTCCTGAGGGAGGCATTAGCTTGATAAGGCTCTGTCCTTGATTGACCTTGATCTTGATTCCTTTATTGGAACGACACTCCATCCAAGTTTGTAACAGACACTAGATAGTGTCTTTGTTTACCTGTGCCTTTGTGCAATAAGATCACATTGATTTCATATTCTTCTTCATTATCTATGATGTCTGGGGGAGGATCATGGAAGTTCGGACCATGAATCTCTGTTTCATGATCGGATGATAGCTCAGAAGCATGGAATGTGGGGTGAACTCTCCATTGTGATGGTAGTTGGAGTGTGAATGTGATGGGTGATAGCACAGCGATGATAGGGAAGGGACCATATCACTTTGGCGCAAGCTTCTGTGATGGTAACTGCGTGATTAGGTTCTTTCCTGATAACCAAACTTTATCTCCTATTTTCCACAGGTGGTACTTCTGCCTGTGCATTCATTCTGCCATTTGCTGCATAGCAAGGTTGTGACAAGAAAGCACTTCTTCTCTCAATTTCTGAAGTAGATGGAGTTGGTCTTCCGCAGCAGGCACTGTGGAGTCAGGAAGGGTGTGTGGGAGAGCTCTGGGTTCATATCCCATCATAAGGAAGAATGGGGATGGGTTTTGTCAGTCGTGTTTTTGGTGATTATGGACGAACTCAGCCATAGGGAGGTGCTCTACCCAATCCTCTGGGTGATTGCAGCAGTAAATGCAGAGATAAGTCTCAAGTTCCTGGTTGAGATGTTCAGTCTGTCCATCAGTCTGAGGATGATAAGCAGTGGATGCAGCAATGTCATATTTTAAGAGTTTAGTGAGGGCTTTGGAGAACTTCGATACAAACTGTGGTCCTCGATCAGATATAACTTTCTCATGGAGACCAAAGTGGTGATAGATGTATTTGAAAAACTTCAAGGCAATGCCTTCAGAAGTGATGGTTTTCATACAAGGGATCAGAATTACCCCCTTCATAAGGCCATGGTCTACCATGACCATAACAGAGTCAAAACCTGTGCATATGGGGAGGTCAGTAATGAGATCAATGGAGACTTGGGCAAAGGGTGCAGAGGCGATGGAGGGGATAGGGACAAGTGGGGGAGTCACAGGGTGCATGTCAGATTTCATTTGCTAGCAAAGAGCGCAACTGTCAATGTATTTCCAAATATAGGAGCCCATAGAAGGCCACCAAAAGTCACACTTGACAAGCTCTTCTGTCTTAAAATGGCCAGGATGACTGGCAGAAGCATGGTCATGACAATGTTCCAGAATCAGGCGTCTCCCAGCAGGGCAGACATAGGCACAATCTTTGTAATACAAGATGTCTTCTTTAATCATCTAATCAGCGAGTGCAGATTTCATGGGGGGAAGCAATAAGCCATCAAGGGTATCTGCAGCAGCTTGGAAGATTGGGTTGGGATCAGTGGGGTCCGGATTCGTGAGTGTGGTCATAAGTTCCATGTCAAGAAGTTGTACAAACATAGAGTCTGGGAGGAGAGTGACATCATCATTGTCGCCCTGTCTGGTTCCATGATCAGGATGTCTGGAGAGTGCATCAGGGGTGGTGAGTTTAGTTCCAGCAATGTGATGGAGTTCTATGTCATAACAGGAGAGGAGGAGTTACCAATGTGCTTGGCGACGAGTCAATTTCTGTGTGGTATGGAAGTAGAGCAAATTCTTATGATCCATGAAGACAATAACTGGATGAGGGTTTCCTTTGAGGTAATGATGCCATTTGGTGAGGGCACAGATAACGGCGAGAAGTTCACGATTGAAGATCTGATAATTTCTTTCAGCTGGGTTCAGGGTTTGGGAGAGGTATCCACATGGATGGTAGACTCCGTTTTCATCAGTCTGTAGCAAAACTGCTCTGGTAGCAATGAGTGAGGCATCAGTAGCAATGGCAAACTGCCAACTAGGATCAGGGTTTCATAATATGGGTTGCTTCAGGAAGCATTCCTTAAGCATGGTAAATGTGGAGGTACATGGGTTGGACCAATGGAATACCATGTCTTTCTTGGTGAGGTCAATCAAGGGTCTAGCAATGTCAGAGTAATGAGGGATGAAATTGCAATAGAAATTGCAGAACCCAAGGAACGACCAAACTTCCTTTACTGTGGTATTGTTATGAACTCAGATGGTGCGTCGTTCCAATAAAGGAATCAAGATCAAGGTCAATCAAGGACTAAGCCTTATCGAGTCAATGCCTCTCTCAGGAGCAATCTCTTAGACTCCCGCAGGATCTAAGGTTCAAATGGGACAATGGCTAGCCTCCTTCCCAAGGAGCTAGAGTTCGAGTATCAAGGAGAACCAAGTAGATTCAAGTTAGAGAGGATACAAGTGGTAGCTAGGGTTTATATATGTAAGGGAATCGTGCACAGACCATGCTGGGCAAAGGGTAACGACTACTGAGAAAGGAAGGTTCATGGGAAAACAAAGTATGAGTCAAAGATAAGGGAGACCATGAGGAAACAGCACAGTGAAAAGGAAGAATTAGAAGTACAGCCATATAGGAGTCCACAGTGATGATAAGAAAAAGAGTGGGGCACTGTAACATTACCCCCCTGTCAATGTCTAAAGTCACTGACTTTAGTCACTAAGATTCTGATAATTATTAGGGTCGAAGTCAGCATCTTTTGCAAACTGCTTCTCATGCTCCTCTTGTTCAAGATCTTTTCTATCTTCGTAGATCTTAAGCTGATGATGGAAGGCCCATGAGCCAGGTTTGGCATTAATGATATGACATCCTCGAAGGGTAGGACAGTAAGCGGTAAGATGTTTGGGAGCATGGTGGTGGCATTCTCGGCAGAAATAGCGAGGGCAGTGGATTTGACAATGTCCTTCCTGCTGGCAGTATCGGCAAATGATATCATAATAGTCTACACCATTTCTGTCTCATTGAAAAGTTTCTTCAGATGGGGCATGAGAATCAGAGGAGGAGGCGGGTTTGTCTTCATCAACAATGATGGGTGGAGCAGGGGATGGTGTCATGGGATGAGAGAGGCCTATTCCAAAGGCAACAGTGTTTCTTTTCTTACCACAAGCATGGTGTGGGTTTCCTGCGGAGTGAACTGCGAGCTGAGAAGGAGCGGGGATGGGGGTGTCATCATCAGAAGATTCTGATGGGGATCTAGGGACTTCTTGGGTAGTGAAATGAAGGGGTTCAGTGGAAACTGAGCATTCCAATTTGACCATATCTGGGGTGAGAGCTTGCTCAAACCCTTTTTCTATAAGTCTGTCTGCAGCAAGTGCTTTGATCTTGGTCATGTGATAGATGATGGAACATTTGGTGGTTTCTTCGGCAGGGGCTGTGATGGTATGGGCATAGCTAGATGCTAGGTCTGCACTGCAATGGATGGTCATCAAGGAAAGGGAATCAATGTCTTCAGAAAAGAAATGGTCTAAAGGTAAAACACAAGGAAGAGAAGAAAGGGTCAATTCAACAAGAGCTCACTTGTGGTGAAGTTCAAGCTGAGAGCGATGGAGTTCAAGAGAAGAGTTCGAAGATCATGAAGAAGACATATTCTGGGATCAGGTTTCTAGGTAAGGAGTTGAGAGAGTCAAAGGCAATCTTTATAGGTTTTGAGGATTTCCTGGGCATTGTCTAGTTCATTTTCAGGGAGCCAGGAGTTATCTGAAGAAGGGTAACCCTTCCATGATATGAGGAAGCATTGTTTTCCTTTTACATTTCCCTTATGGGTGAGAACAGCTTCTATTTCATATTCTTCTTGTCCATTGACGATGTCAGGAGGGGGTTCAGTGTGGTTCAGGCCGTGGACTTCTGTTTCCCAATAGGAGGATAACTCAGAAGCATGAAAGACAGGGTGTGATTTCCAGGAGGCAGGGAGTCAGATCTTGAATGTGATAGGGGAGAGAATGGCTTCTACTGTAAAAGGGCCGTAGCATTTAGGGGCCAGCTTCTTTGAGGGTAGTCCAGTGATAAGGTTCTTTGCTGATAACCAAACTTTCTCACTGATCTTCCAGGGTTCAAACTTCTTTCCAAAGGTCCGATCAGACATGCGTTGCATGGCAAGATTGTGACAAGAGATAGCTTCTTCTCGGATCTTCTGAAGATATTTGACTCAATCTTCTGCTGCAGGGATGGTGGAGTTTGGGAGAATGTAGGGGATTCCTCAGGGTTCATAACCCATCATGAGGTGGAAAGGGGAGACATTGCAGGCATCATGTTTTCGGTGATTGTGGACAAATTCAGCCATGGGTAGATGCTTTACCCAATCAAGAGGAGTGGAGTGGCAATAGATGTGAAGGTAGGTTTCAAGTTCCTGATTCAGACGTTCAGTCTGTCCATCAGTTTGTGGGTGGTAGGCAGTGGAAAGTGCGACTTCATAGCCTAGGAGTCTTCCAAGTTCTTTGGCGAATTTAGAGGCGAACTGGGGTCCTCTGTCGGAGATGATCTTGTCATAGAGTCCAAATCTGAGAAAGACTTTCTTGAAAAAGAGTTGGGCAACTCCTTCTGATGTGATGGTTTTCTTGCATGGTGAGAGAATTACCCCCTTCATAAGGCCATGGTCTACCATGACCATAACTGAATCAAAACCACCTGATTCAGGCAAGTCAGTGATTAGATCTATGGAGATCTGCGAGAAGGGGCGAAGCACAGAGGAAGGTATAGGGGTCAAGGGTGGAGTGGAAGGGTGAGTGTCAGATTTCATTTGCTGGCATAGGGTGCAACCCTCAATGTATTTGCGGATAAATGTGCTCATTCTGGGCCACCAATAATCTCATTTGACTAATTCTTCAGTCTTCAAGCGTCCTGGGTGTCTGGCGGTGGGGTGATCATGGTGAAGGTGGAGAATGTGGTGTTGAAGATGAATGGGGACATAGGCACGGTTCTTATAACACAAGGTACCATCATTGAACTTCCAGTCGGAGAGGGCAGATTTCATAGGGGGTGCATTTAACCCATCAAGGGCTTGTTGCGCAGCAAGGATAACAGGATCAGAGAGAGGATCTGTGGATTTCAGGGCATTGGTGAGGTTGTTATCAATAAGATGGGAAAACATAGTGTCTGGGAGAAGTGTGACGTTGGAGTTATCCAAAGGATCAGAAGAGTGGTCAGGACGGTGTGAAAGAGCATCAGGAGCAGCGAGTTTGCTTCCTGGGACATGGTGAAGTTCAAGATCAAATTCATTCAGGGTTAATTGCCAATGTGCTTGTCAGCGAGTGAGATTCTGTGCAGAGCAGAAATAGAGGAGATTCTTGTGATCAGTGAAAACAATGACAGGGTGAGGGTTCCCTTCAAGGTAGTGTCACCATGCTTTTAAAGCACGGATGATAGCGAGTAGTTCATGATTGTAGATCTGGTAGTTTCATTCAGCAGGGTTAAAGGATTGAGAGAGATAGCTGCATGGGTGATATGCACCATTTTCATCAGTCTGAAGGAGGACTGCTCTGGTGGCAACAAGTGAAGTGTCAGTTGCAAGGGCAAATTGTCAAGAGGGATCAGGGTTTTGGAGGACAGGTTCTGATAAGAAGCACTGCTTTAGCTTCTCAAAGGAGTTGGTGCATGATTGTGACCATGTGAAGACAGCATCTTTCTTCATCAGGTCTATCAAGGGTCATGCAAGGTCGGAGTAGTGGGAGATGAAGTGGCGATAGAAGTTGCAAAACCCTAGGAATGAATGGACTTCTTTTACTGAAGTTGGAGTTGTCCATTGACTGATACCGGATAATTTGGCTGGATCCATTGTGACTTGTCCAGGGCAAATTATCATGCCAAGGTAGTCGACTTCCTGAGTGTCAAAGGTGCATTTCTCAGGTTTCAGAAAAAGGGTTTCTTTTTGAATGATGTCAAGGATATGGCATGTTCGTTTCTGGTGTTCTTCTAGGGTTTTCGAGAAAATGAGGATGTCGTCCATATAAACGATCATCCATCCTTCAGCGATTTCTTTCTGGAAGGTCTGGTTCATGTAGGCTTGGAATGTTGCAGGGGAATTGCATAAGCCAAAGAACATGACTTTCAGTTCAAAGAGTCCAAAGGAGGTAGTGAATGCTGCTTTCCAGCAATCATCAGGGTGGATCAAGATATTATTGTATCTGGATTGGACGTCCATCTTGGTGAAATACTTGGCATCTCTTATTTTGGCAATGAGAGGGGGAATCAGAGGAAGGGGATAGGTGTTCTTTATTGTCCACTCATTGATGTAACGATAGTCTTGGCAAGGTCATAGAGATCCATCTTTCTTCCCTATGAAGAAGAATCTGCTGGCTTGTGGAGATTTCGAAGGTTGGATAAAATCTTTAGTGATGTGCTCATCAAGAAAAGCTTTCACAGCATCAGTTTCTTTCGGAGACAAGGGATAGGTTTTCACAGATTTCAGAATATATCCAGGTTTGGTTTCAATTCTATGATCAACACCTGGTCGAGATGGGGGAAGTTTGTTTAAGCTGTCTTTGGCGAAAACATCAGCAAAGTCATGGAGATAATCAGGGACAAGTTCTTCGAAAGTTTTCTTCTTCTTTTCTTGGGCATCTTTGAGAGCGAATTCTTGAGCTTTATTGCTAGTTTTCAAGTATTCTTCATCTTCTTCAGTCTTTTGTGCATAGATCCAAGAGTTTCTTAGAGGAGATAAAGCCGCAGCTCATCAGATCTCAGAGGCAGAAGTGCCATCACGAGTGAGAGGTGTGTCGAAGGAGAGGTTTTTGAAAAGGGTAATAGAAGAGCCATCTTTGGCATATTCAATTAATACTTCATCGTCATTGATGGGATAAGTGACAGGGTTGTCAACTTTTCGAAGGAATGTTGGTATGGTGGGGATATCATCCCAGACATCGTCTTTGGTGTCATATTGGGGTAATGGATCTTTGTCAGGATCTGGCCAAAGAGGTGGAAGTGGTTCTTCTTCTTTCTTCTTTTCTTTTCGTTGTTCAAGAGTTCTTTTCCCATTTACAGGAAGTGGAGCATAGGCAGGTTTAAACTGCTCTGGATCTTCTTCTTCTTCGATTGTGACTTTTCTGTGGGATGCAGGGGAGAAGCCCCATTTCTTCTTGAATACTTCTTCAAGTCGAAGTGATCTAGGAGTAGAAGGAAGTTGAAGGGTATCTTTAGCCCAGTCGATATCAGGGTTCATGGCGGAAAGCCAAGGTTTCCCAAGGAGGATCATGTCATTATCGCTCATGTTCATGACATTGAATTTTCCGATCATGAGTCGATCATCAATCTTGATTGCAAGGTGACAATAATGGGTGATGGGGTCCTTGGAAATCCTTCCATCGGTGGTTCGGATAGGGAAAGGAGTTTCAAAGCAATGCGTCTTGATTCTATGTTTTCTTACAAACATCCAATGGATGAATGTGGCAGCTGCACCACAATCGACAACAGCAGTGGTTTGCAATGATTTATCGGGGTGTATGGAGGAAAAGACGGTCACCGGGACCCTTAATTCTTTAGTTTTTCCTACATTGTGTGCGATACATACATCAATACAAGGAGTGGCTAACATTGTGGTAGGCTCCTGGTTCAAAAATCCATTCTTCAGGTGTTGAGATCTTCATCGTCATCAAGATCTTCGATCTTGTTGGTGTCTTCTTCTTTAGGCGCTGCATGCCTTACCATTTGCTTTCCTTTATAATTATTCTTTCTGGCATCTCCGTTTCGGGGGTGGAATTCTTGATTGTTAGATCTGTGACCAACCTTTCCACAGGAGAAGCATTTTCCTTGCTTCATATACTCTCTTTTATCATTCTCAGAGAGGTGATCAACGTCCATAGCATTAGGATTGTTGTTTCTAGGGGTGAAGTGTGGGGTGGATTGGCGATTGTTGAATCGTGTGTTCTTGTTGTTGTTCTGGGGTCGGTGGGCAAGGAGAAGCTGATAGGAGTTCTCGATGGATATCACCTTCTTGACTATTCCGTCAAGGGTGTCAGGGATCTCTCCGGAGTTGCAGAGTTTTGTGATGAGTGGCTGTTTAAGGCCTCAGAGGAAGTAATCTTTCTGAGCGTTGAAGCTGTAGATCTCAGCTCGGTTACAGAGCTGTCGGAATGTGGCTATGTACTCGCTTAAGTCATTGCCTTGTTTAAGGGCATGGAGCTTATGGAGTGCAGTACCAGCTGAGTTGATCAGGTTAAAGGTTTCTTCAAACTGGGAAACAAATTCATCCCAAGTTCCATATCCGTTCTTTTCTCCATGAGTGGATGTGGGGTCAGGTTGCTGGGCATGTTTGATGAAATCTTCCATCCATGCTGCAGCTGTGCCTTCCTTCATAAATGAAAGGGCAAAGGTGATCTTTCTAGTGTTGGTATCATAGATTTTGTCATTTGTGTCTAGATAGAGAGTGACAAGATGGAGGAACCTTGAGGTTCCATCTCGGTTTCCATCAAAGTCAGGTGGGGTGCAGATTTTTCTTTCAATTGGTTTAGGCATGTCATCGTTGGTGTCATCATTGGTGTTTGTATCTGGTTCAGGGGTAGGGAATCTGGGTGGTGCTACCAGTTCAACAGGCAGAGCATCAGGGATTTCTTTGTCTCTGTCTTCTACAGGTGCTGGTGCACTTGTTTCAAAATGAGAAATAATAGTGTGGTGTGTAATGGAAGAGGGGCCTGGGACAGCAAGAGTAGGGAGAACAGGAGTGCAGGGAGTGTCAAAAGATCCTTGCAATGAAGAGGTTCATCTAGGAGAGTTGGGTGGATAGGGACTATATGGAATCCCGGTTCATTCAGAGAAAGCCTTCTTGCTTTTCTTGGAGGGTGCCACTTTGGCAATCAATCAGTTTTGTGGGTTCAAAGAGTAAAGCCCTACAGATGGAGGGGTTCAAAGGAAACTTGAATCTTTTGTTACAAACTCGGATAGTGTGTCGTTCCAATAAAGGAATCAAGATCAAGGTTGATCAAGGACTAAGCCTTATCGAGTCAATGCCTCTCTCAGGAGCGATCTCTTAGACTCCTGCAGGATCTAAGGTTCAAATGGGACAATGGCTAGCCTCCTTCCCAAGGAGCTAGAGTTCAAGTATCAAGGAGAACCAAGTAGATTCAAGTTAGAGAGGATACAAGTGGTAGCTAGGGTTTATATACATAAGGGAATCGTGCACAGACCATGCTGGGCAAAGGGTAATGACTACTGAGAAAGGAAGGTTCATGGGAAAACAAAGTATGAGTCAAAGATAAGGGAGACCATGAGGAAACAGCACAGTGAAAAGGAAGAATTAGAAGTACAGCCATATAGGAGTCTGCAGTGATGATGAGAAAAAGAGTGGGGCACTGTAACAAGTATTCAACTTCTTCAGCATCAAAGGTGCATTTTTCCAGTTTCAGGAATAGGCATTCAGCATGGATTCATTCTAAGACACGACAAGTTCAAGCATGGTGGGAAGGGAGGTTGTTCGAGAAGATAAGGATGTTGTCCATGTAAATGACCAACCATCCTTCATTTATTTCTTGCTGGAAGGTCTGATTCATGTATGCCTGAAAGGTAGTGGGCAAGTTGCAAAGACCGAAAAACATGATGTTAGGTTTGAAGAGGCCATACTCAGTGGTAAATGCTGCTTTCCAACGACCATTGGGGTGGATTTGGATGTTATTATATCTGGAATGAATGTCCATTTTCATGAAATACTTAGCACCATGTAATCAAGTGACCAGGGTCAATGGGAGTGGGAGAGGTGTTCTTCACCATCCAATCATTAATATACTGATAGTCCTGACAAGGGCATAGGTTGCCACTTTTCTTTCCAACAAAGAAGAATCCGCTAGCTTGCGGTGATTTTGACTCAGAGATGAATCCTTTCTGTACATTTTCATTGATAAATGCTTTGATGGTGGTTCATTCTGCTCCTGACAATGGGTAGACCTTGGATGTTTTCGGGACAAAACCAGGTTTAGTATCAATGTGATGGTCAATTCCAGGATGTTCTGGGGGTAACTGATTTAGTCCATCCTTAGCAAAGATGTTGGCAAAGTCATGGAGGTAAGAAGGGATGAGTTCTTCAAATGATTTCTTCTTTTGTTCAAGCCCAGCTGCTAGTGCAAACTGCTGAGCTTTGTTACTGGTTTTGACATATTTGGCGGGCCGTGACAAGGGTGTGACCATGGGTTTCTATTCTGCAGCACTGGTACCATCTTTGGTTAACAGGGTGTCCATAGAAATATTGGTGATGACCCAGAGCTTGGTAGCATCAGCAGGGTATTCAACCAAACATTCATCATCATTGAGGTGGTACATAGCAAGTTTGCATACAGGCAGCGCATAGTCTGGAGTCTATACATCATCTTTGGTGTTGAAGGAGTTGTCATCGTCATCAGGGATGGGGTCAAGGTTGGGTACAACCAGGGGTGCTTCTTCATCTGGGATTTCTTCAATGGTTGCTTGGGGGAGTGGTTCTATGAACATAGGTTGCACAGGAGGCGCCTTCGGCAGCACTACAACTGGCATTTCTTCTTTCTTCAAATGGGAATTCTTCCACATCTTATTGATCAGAGTTTCAATGGTTTTCTGGAAGAGAGAAGGGAGACCATTCTTCTTTCATTCAGTGTCAACATCTTCTTCTATTAGATTACTCTTCTCAGTTTGAGAGAGTTCTAGAGTTTCAGCTTTCCACTGAATAATTGGATCCATGGCACACAGCCAAGGGATTCCTAGCAAAATTTTGTCACAATGGCTAAGTTTCATGATATTGAACTTTCCAAGCATGGATCATTTGTTGATTTTCATGATGAGGATGCAGTAGTGGGTGATTGCACCTCCTTTCACATAACTTCCATCCACTGTGGTTACTCAGAATGGTTTCATAAGTTTATGTGTTCGAATCTTGTGAAGCTTAACAAAATCCTTGGAGATAAAGGTTCTGGCAGCTCCAGAGTCAATGATGGCAGTCGTTTCGATGGTTTTCAGACAGGTTTTGGAGATAAGGGAAATGGGAATGTGAAGTTCCTTTCTGATTCCTACACCTCAGACAAGTCTAATAGGTACATTGGAAGATACTGACATCAATCCAGTCTTTCACATCAAAAATCCTCATTGATACAACAGACTTCCTCTTCATCTTCTTCAGCTGGTTCAGTGTGGTGCACTGGAGCTTTGCTGTTCTTCTTCTTCAGGCAGTTACAGGAGACGTGGCCCTTCTGGTGACAGTTGAAGCACTTGCCACTCTGGTAGTGTTCAGTCTTCTCTTCCTCTATGAGGTGGTCAACTTCCATAGCATTTGGGTCATGGTGATCAACAGAGGGTCTAGGGATGTATCATTGACTGGTAGGTTTTGTGGTCATGCAATTGTTGTTGCAGAATATCGCACCATGTTGCCAGTTACCATCAAGTCTAATTGCAGCTTGGATATATTTGTCGAAGTCCATAGGGACAGTTTCAATTTGATAAATGGCATTACCAATTCCTTTCTTGAGTCCATCATTGAAGAACATAATCAGGACGGTGTCTTGCTTTATGGTGGTTTGTGCGGCAAGGGTCCTGAAACTGGCGATATAGGAAGTGAGGTCACCCATCTGCTTCATGGTTTGGAGTTTATTCATATCAGTACCAACAGCATCTGCTGGCGCGAATGCTTCTTTGAACTTAGTTTCAAAGTTCGTGAAGGTTCCATAGGATTTTGAGGTGGAGTTGTCTACTTCAGTGTAAAACATTAATGCCCAGCCCATGGCACTATCTTTAGTCATATATGCAAGCATGGTAATAACTTTCTTCTCGTTGGTGTTGTAAACCAATGCGTTAACAGTGAAATATGCTTTCACTGAAAACAACCATCTTAAAGCATGGTCAGGGCTTCCATCATAGTCTTTCAGTATTCTGGCTTTAAGTTTGGATGAAGAGCCAGACATTCTGATACTGGGATGTGCGGAAAGATTTCAGGGTGGTACTTCTTCTGGGAATTTGTCTACTGATGTAGTTGAATGATGATTGGGTTCTGTGGTTACAGGGGATGGTGTTTGTCTCTCTCTGTCTTCTGTGATATCCAGACCTGTGGCCTTGTGATATTCTTCTTCTGGTTCTGTGGGGATGTTGTTTGGATCACTCTCCCACCAGTACTTTCTAACCCAAGGGGTCATCTTGCTTTGGGCTACTGGGGCCTCCCTGGATGGAGAGATTTGATAAGGACTTTAATCTTTTGTTATGAACTAGGATAGTTCTAACAACAGATGACTCGATAAGAGTCTGGACCTCTGCCAAGATTCTACACAAGACAATAAGTCAAGCATTCAGTGTAAGCTAAGTCAGAAGGAGTGCTTCTAACTTAAAGTACAATTCAGACGACAAGAGATTGGGGGTCTCAAGTGAAGGATGTTTCAGGTAAAACCTAGTAAGATTAAAGTAAAGAACTAAAGCGTACAAGAGGACTATTTATAGTGAGCTCAAGTGCTTTAGGGCAGATGTGGGAATGTATATGAGTCAGAGATAAGGGATATGTAAGTGATAGCAAGAATAGGTCATCTAGCGACAGCAACAGTGATCGTGATGTAATACAAGGTGTGAGTCAAAGATAAGTCTAGCAGCAGCATCATGCAGCTCATGACATATGTAGATGGATTCACTTGGTCTGCTCTTACACATCTGGGAGAGGGATTTGATGCAGACAACAATCCTGATGACTTGAATGTAGACATTCTCAATGATCTCAATGATGACCTGGCAGATTTCACTGACACATCTGATACATGGGCAAACTCCCCCAAGCTCACTGTCATCCCATTGCCATCAAAACTTGGGGTAGATCGAAGCAGATGCTGTATGGCAGAGGATCTGATTCTGCTGGAGATGTTGCTTCATGAAGGGCAGGCCAATGATGCCCTTCACAACCTCTGGATTCACTTGTGCAACAAGGTGATCCTGTTCCAAACAACGGTTAGGCAGGCCAAATCTCAAGCCCTGAAAACTCGAGCTTGGTCCCAGGCGACATTGGTGCAGCAGGCAGTGTCCCTCCATGCCAGTATATATACAAAGACCCAGAAGCAAATGATGCAACTTGAGCTGGGGCAAGACCAGCTTCAGAAATACAAACCACTGCTTTGGGAGCAGCTCAAAATCAGCACTGCTGTTGGCAATCCAAATGCCTGAGGTCAGTGAAACAAGTCCCTTGCTTGGTTCTGGTCCATCAAAGTGGACCTGGGGGGTCCAGATCACTCGTGGAATGAGGAATGTGAGTTTGGGCATGCTTGACATATCTCATGCTCAGCTGATGGGACCCATCCAAAGTTTACCGAGTTCATTGGCTTCAGGCAAAGGCCCTATGGGATTGATGGAAGGAAGAAATGACATTGGTCCAATTGGAGATGGATTGGACATGTAACTTTTTCTTGTGAAAAGCAACCCAATGGGGTGACAGGATGTGGGAATCATTGGTGAAACACCTTCTGGGTCATTCATGTGGAAGGCAATCCCAAATGTATTCATTACTGGCACAGGATGCCCAGGTTGCCAATGATATGAAACAGCTACTTCTACCCAAACATTTTAGTCTCAGGAAATGCCCAGATGAACAAATGTTGGAGTTTGAAAGTTTTTATCCATCAACCTGTGGCTCATATCTTCACATCCAAACCAACTGTCATTGTGATTGTCATTTCCAGCATCATACTCCTGCATTAGCCATGCCTGTATTGCATACTCCTCCTGCATCCCCTTCTAATACTGTGGATTCCAGCAATGAATACCAACCCCTCACACTTGGTCTTGCAGATATTGCAGCCACAATGTCAATGGCTGCATCATGCATCCAAGCATCTATCTCCCAATATCAGACGGAGGCTGCCAACACCGAGGAGCCTTCCACTGCTCAGATCATGCACTTTAAAGCCGGGCTGCAATGGGAGATTACTGCAAGAGACTGATGACTGTGGTGGTCAATGCTGAGATTTCCAACAGACTTTTGTGACACTGTCATATGCCATTCTGGACTCTCAACTCTAAATCCGCTTCTCCAGATATCCAGATCTGAGATCTGGATCTCAAATGATCTGATCTATCTTTATCTTCCTTCTGGAATCCAAACCCTATATCAGCGCCCAACCCCATTTAGACTTCCCCTGTCTCTGGACTCCAGTTAACCATGTTTCCCTTCTGATTATTGATCCGTTACATACATTTCATTTCTGGTGTTCATCATTTGTGATCTGTCCTACTTACTAATAGACTTTGCATATGCTTCATACATAGCCTTTATGTTTGCTGATTGATTCCTATATGATACCTACAGTATATAAACCTCCTGTAACTCTCGGAAATACTCTAGTTCGAATATCATCTTAGTTCCTGCTCATTCCTGTGTCCTCCAGACTTGAGACAAGTCTCTTGTCATATTCCGAGTCTTAGGATTGCATCCTAGACTACATTTCCGACTCTACCTTAAGGTAGTCCATCCTCTGTTAGTTTCTAGTCCAGACTTTGTCCAGATTAGTCTTATCCACTTGCCCAAGTAACATCCAGACGTCCATCAGGTTTATCTCACATTTCAGATCTGGACATCCGTTGTCCACCCTAGTCAAATCCCAGAAACTCCAGACGACTGTTCTAGCCCCCAGAAATTAAGGGCACATACTCGGGAAAGGGGCACAGCATATGAGCTGAGGCCAAGCCCTTGTGATCTGACCCCCTTGAGCACACAACCTTAACAGACACCCACCCTGCAGTACTCAGCTCAAGGCACATCATCTTGGTTATTCCAAACCTGGTCACTCATATTCTTCAGTTGTTTCCCCAGCTCACCTGGAACACAGTTCTGGACCATGTCTTTTCATCCCACTTATTGTTACGGCGAACTAGGATGGGCGTGACGACAGGTACTCGATAAAAGTATGCCTGAAGCCGGATTGGACCTTACAAATGTAAGGGTCTTTAAGACAAGTCAAAGGGAGTGCCTTTGGCTTGAATATCGGTTATCGGACAACTTAGGATTGGGGGTCCTAAGCGAAGGATAGTTCAGGTAAGACCTAGTAAGATTAAAGTGAAGTCTAACTAAGTACATGACCGTGTTTATATAGACGTAGGTACTTTAGGGCAGGTACGCATACGTACGCATACGTCATTGACCAAGTCATAGATAAGAGACGCATACGTCATGGACTGAGTCAGAGATAAGAGGAATGAGTCATCTAGCGATGGCACATGGCGGTCGTGATGTAATACAGATATGGTGATTGGCTAGTCTAATGATGGCACAGCCAGGTGCGGTCATGACGTAATACACAGGTAAGAGAAAATGGATAGGGGGGTAACCACATTTGTAACACTTATGTCTCTTTCATGATATTGCAGATCTGGGAGATCCCTCCAGGATTATATCCAGCTATGATACTGCATGGTGGATCAGACACACTGCAATCCTGGATGAATTATGGCAATGGGATTGGGTAATGGGTTGCTGTATCTTTCACTACCAGCATTGGCTAGTAAGAACTATGGACAATTTCCTCAAGTGATGATTAATGTGTTCTAGGGTGGCATTGAGGATGATAATCTGATTCTTCCTGAGCAGGTGGATAACACCTTGGTTCCATCACTGATGGGACTGAGGTGGCTTAGAGAATGCCTCTGGACATTGGTTGAGGAGCAAGAAGAGGGCATCAGTGAAAAGATGGCAGAGATTGAAGTGTACACCAGCATCCTAACCAGATTGAAGAGAGGAAGAGGAGAGTAGTCCTAGTCCTTGAGTTCAGAATGTTGATGTCCAAACTCCATGAAAATGACATACCGTCTTTCAAATATCTAACCTAACATTATGTGCTGAGTCCTGAATACTGAATATCAAGTATTGAGTCCAGACAATCATATATCGCATTGGGAATGTGGACTCCTGAATATTGAGACCTGAATCTTGAATATCGAGTATTGAGTATTGAGATTCAGATATTGAAACCCAACTATTGAATACTGAATACCAAATATCAAATACCAAGACCCAACTATCAAATACCAAATATCAAATGTCAAATTCTGAATATCGAGTGCTAAATACCAAGTCCCAAATATTGACTACCAAATATCAAGACCCAACTATTGAATATTGAGTGCCAAATACTGAGTTCCAAATATTGACTACCAAGTATAAACTACTGAGTATCAAGTCCCAAATATCAAATGTTGAATTCCAAATATCAAGTTCCAAATTTCAACTATCAAGTATCAAATATCAAAACCTGACTTGATAGTCAGCTCTTGATATTCAATATTCAGATCAGGTCTTGATATTTGGGTCTCGACATTCAACTATTGAGTATCAAATGTCAAGACCCAGTATATCAAGTTGCAAATGTGGAGTCCCAAATATTGAGACCTGAATCTTGAATATTGAATATCAAGTTCCAAATATCAAGTCCCAAATACTGAGTCCTGAATATCAACTACTGAATATTGAGACCTGACTATTGAATATCAAGTTCCAAATATCAAGTCCCAAATTTCAAGTCCCAAATTTCAAGTCCCAAATTTTGAATGTCAAATATCAAGTTCCAAATTTCAACTATCAAGTATCAAATATTGAAACCCAACTCAATAGTCAAATGTTGAGACCCAAATATTGAGACCCAACTATCTACACCTGATTCTCAAATATCAACACCTGACTATGGAATGTCAAATTCTGAATATTGAGTTCTGAATGTCCACTATCAAGTATTGAGTATTGAATATTGAGCATCAAGCATTGAATGTCAAATATTGAGTTCCAAATATTGAATCCCAAATATATCAAGTATCTAGTTCTGACTATTGAATGCTGAGTTCCAGATATCAAGGCCCGAATATTCAAGATCCAGAGATCTAATATCTGGTATTTGACAGTAGGTGCTAACATGGGTAACTACACTTTCTACTTGTTTGATCTTTCACTGTTTGTAATCCACCCTAGCCCGTCCACACAATGGAACCCTGGCATAAATATGAACAGAATCCTTCATATACAGTGGCTCAAAAAACTGTCCGCATGTTTTGACATTTTTCACTATCTATGATATTGTGTGAGAACAAACAAATGCCTCAAGGACATGGTTATACCACATTGTAGTATGGCTTCAGGGCTTTCATTTGAGCCCTACACCGTGGGAATCGGTGGAGATATGGTGGAGACATAAGGCTTACAAAATCATGACTCATGCGGACAGTTTTTTGAGCACATATTAAAACTATATAAATCATCATTTATGACACCATAACAATCATGCCACCATTAAATAAATTATAAAGTGGTGTCATTATGTCATTTTAAAACCATATCTAACTATACAAACCAAAAATTTCCATATGTCATGGTTATATTCACCATGAAAGCCACCCCCCCTGCTCAAAGGGATAATATCCTCTCTCTTTCCTATTCTGGCCTCTCTGCTTGTCAAATCTCCTCTAGAACTGGAGTATCCAAGTCCACTGTGGCCAAGTTCATCAAAGAAAGTCACGCAGACAAGGAAAACTTCTGTGAAGGGCGTCCATCCAAGCTCACCTCTACTGATAGGAGGGCTATTATTCAACATATCACTACAGGAAAGGCTGATAATGCTGTCCAGGCCACCTATTACATCAATTCCACCATCACATTCCCTGTCTCTTCACACACTGTGAGAAACATTCTCAAGACAGCTCATCTCAGGTCAGTAACAAGGAAGAAAAGGCTTTCTTCTCTATCACACATAAACAGAGATGACTAACCTTTGCCTTAGCCCATCAGAATTGGATTACATGGACTGGAAGCATGTTATATGATCATATAAGACCACAATAAATAGGATTGGGTCAGATGGCAAGGTATATATGTGAAAAAAGAAGGGTGCTAGTCCTCTCTGCATATGTGTGATAGAGAGGAGAGCCTTTTCTTCCTTGTTACTGACCTGAGATGAGCTGTCTTGAGAATGTTTCTCACAGTATGTGAAGAGACAGGGAATGTGATGGTGGAATTGATGTAATAGGTGACCTGGACAGCATTATCAGCCTTTCCTGTAGTGATATGTTGAATAATAGCCCTCCTATCAGTAGAGGTGAGCTTGGATGGACGCCCTTCACAGAAGTTTTCCTTGTCTGCGTGACTTTCTTTGATGAACTTGGCCACAGTGGACTTGGATACTCCAGTTCTAGAGGAGATTTGACAAGCAGAGAGGCCAGAATAGGAAAGAGAGAGGATATTATCCCTTTGAGCAGGGGGGGTGGCTTTCATGGTGAATATAACCATGACATATGGAAATTTTTGGTTTGTATAGTTAGATATGGTTTTAAAATGACATAATGACACCACTTTATAATTTATTTAATGGTGGCATGATTGTTATGGTGTCATAAATGATGATTTATATAGTTTTAATATGTGCTCAAAAAACTGTCCGCATGAGTCATGATTTTGTAAGCCTTATGTCTCCACCATATCTCCACCGATTCCCACGGTGTAGGGCTCAAATGAAAGCCCTGAAGCCATACTACAATGTGGTATAACCATGTCCTTGAGGCATTTGTTTGTTCTCACACAATATCATAGATAGTGAAAAATGTCAAAACATGCGGACAGTTTTTTGAGCCACTGTACCATGCCCAAGCAATCCAATCCCCTTCCACTGCATGAACCCCATGTCTCACAATCTTTCTGGAAAACACAATCATGCAACCTGGATTGTACCTGAACTCCAGCTGAAGGCTTGGCATACTCATCCAAGCATTAGAATAATTCCCCATGGTAGTGAGAATGTCAAAGCATTCAGGAATAGATAAATGGTCTCGATGATTGGGGGTTTCCCAATTGGAAATGACAGACAGGCTGTTAAACACAGGTGCCCAGTACTGGAGAATCTCTGACATCTTTGGCAGTTCCTTGCTTTCTGCCCTTTCTCCAAGGCTCACAAACCTGCCCAGTACTGCTCAGGATGCATCACCCTGAGTGCCACTGTTGCAATCACTGCTGGCCTCACAATGGCTTTGAGGATCTTCTTGGAGGATGCCCCCTTCAATGATGCAGATACCTCTGGATCCAACTGATTCTAGGGGATTTGTGAGTTTAACTACTGAAATCACCATCTCATCAGATCCTACCTTGTGCCCCTGTTGAAACCATGCCAGAGATAAATTGGTGCATCCAGGAGTGAAGACATTGTTTTCTGAGCTTGGTTTGAATCACTCTTGATTAGTTTGCCAATTGCTATCAAGCTTTATGCTTTTTTTGAGGATTGGAGCAAGCAAATCAGAGGCTGCCCAAATTTCCTTCTGTAGGCACCATTTGATGTTCAATATCCATTGAGTAACAATATATATTACACACCTGGGTGGCATCGGTCAGGGTGTCTGGGACATACCATGCGATGATGGCACTGGATGCATCAAGAATTGTGGTGGGTATCTCAAGCAACTTCTCCTCTCTCTCTTCATTATGCCCAGTGTCCTTTAGGGAGATCAATTTGTTATATCTTGCAACATCAATCTGCATCTGAACTGTGATGAAGCAATTTGACTGATAAAATGAATTTTCTGAATCTGCAGGAAGACCCACTGGGATTTTTATATGCCTTTATCAGGCAATCAACTAATTGATCGCAAGCCATCACCAGATCAGTGTCTAGGTTCAAAGAAGGTATAACTGGGTCTCCTCCTGTCTTCTCTGCATTGAATTTCCATTTGGTATATTCACATGCCTTATGAGTGACAGTCAGGGCCCAAGTGCACCAGAGGGTTATTTCAATATCAGAAGTGGAAGAAACAGACATGATGGAATTGATCTTGGGAAATCAGATGCTGAATCCTGCATGTCCATTTGGAGTTAAAGGGGGTGGAGATAGCAAGGATCAGATAAGGGAGCCTCACATGATGTTATTTTCCAAAGATGTATTATTGTCCATTGCTCAATGAAATACCAGATGATTGGAAGTGTGCTGGATATCAGATATTTGTTTGTTGAGACCTGGGCCTCAGATCTCAGTATCCTTCACTTGATGTTTGGTAGTTGGAACTTGGCATTTGGCATTTGGTAGGTGGAGATAGTGAGGATCAGATAAGGGAGCCTTGCATGATGTTGGCTTTCAAAGATGTATTATCATCCATTGCTCAATGAAATACCAGATGATTGGAAGTGTGGTGGATATCAAATATTCATTTGTTGAGACCCAGGTCTTGAAACTCAGTATGCTTCACTCAAGCTTTGGTAGTTGGAACTTGGCATCTCATAGGGCAACACAAGCTGTGTGTATTAGCTACTTGGTAGTCAGTACTACATGTTCGCATCTGTACTGGGTGCTTGATTTTCTGGCACTTGTGACCTTCATCATTAGATGACTTTGAATTATTACCTCCTTTGATTTTGATGATATACAACTACCTATGAAACTCATACATTTTTACAACCTTTGAGTTTTGGGTTTCGATGTTTGGGGTTTGATGTTTGAGTTTTGGGACTCAGCACTTGGTGATTCAAGTTTTGAAGTTTGTTTCAATGTTTGAGTTTTGAGTTTCAGGTGTTGGGTTTATCTTTATGTGTGATAACAACTACCTCGCCCCACCCATCAATATAATATATATCACTACCTCAGCCTATACATCCATACATCCATATAGTATACAAATACCCTGGCCCTTACACCCACAGACCATCTTCTGAGGTATTGCTGGATTCTGAGTTGACAGGGCACTTGGCTGTGTTGACTTTGATCAACGTTGACAGAATCTGAGTCTGAATGTCATTGATGACTTGGATCAAAACTAGTGTAACAGCATTGCTCATATGTCCATATAGTATACCAATACCTTGGCCCATATGTCTAAATGATATGTATCTGGGTCCACCCATCAATATGACATCTCCCTATGTTGGCCCACCTGTCTATGTAATATACCCCATGTCAGCCCACACATCTATGTAATGGGTGACTATCCATAGGTCAAATAATGTAGAATAGATTATGACGGACCTTGAAACATATCTGCAAAAGATAATATGTACCGAAAACCAAACTGTAACACACTTTGAATAAAATAATCAGGGTTAGGTCAGCACTCCAATGGATGATCTGCTACTACAGTATACTTTGATGAATGATATGGAGGAGACGGCTTTTCTTGATGACAAAGAAGATGCAAAAATGTTGGTAGCCACCCTGATTGCTGGAGTTGAGTTTGCTCAGCTCGATCGTATTGAGACTTGGAACCCTGGACAACTCTGCCTCTGTCATTGCCCAACTCCTTCCTGATCTATATCACAATACACCATGGCAAGCATTTGTACAAGAGTCAAAATGATTGTGCTTTCAACATTACAACCATGGGCATTGACATTCAAACATTTGGACTAATCCTTACATCTGGTTTGACCAGTCAGTGGTACAAGAAGCCTATCACACATATTGATGTCAATTCGCATGGCATTCCATGAATTGCAAGATGGTGAAACAAGGCAACAACTATTGCTATGGTGGAGATGCATGAGATGGGAACCTCAGATATAGATTACTAAGTGGTGAGTAAGCAGATAGCAAGGGCATTAGTGACCCAAAACAGAATAATCCATCAGTTATAATCTGTAGAGGGGGGGGGGCTCCTACAGATTTAGAGTTTGTAAGAGGGTGAAGAAAATAATGCATGGGAAAGTCATCCTAAATGAACAGCAGCATCGCGGCAGGATTTCCTTAAATAGTATTTTTTTATTCTATTCTATTCTAAATCACATTATTCAGGCCTACAGATAGTCACCCAACATACCCCTATGTTGGCCCACCCATCTATATAATAATATCTGTCATACATCTCTCTTCAGCCCAGCTGTCTATAATATATGTCTATCCTACTCTACATATTGCCCAGATGGGCCCACCCATCTCCATCAGTAATAATATTTCTCCTGGCCCATCTACCATCGTCAAGGATATTTATAACATTGGCATAGATGGGCCCACCCATCCCCATCAGAAATAATATCCCTCCTGGCCCATCCATCATAGTTGGGGATATTTTTACCTTTGGCCCATGGTCCACTGGCCTGTATCATACAGGATATTATGCATGTCCATTCACTCATATAATATGGAGATAGGTCACTGCAATATGTGAACTGCTTCCATTCCCATGTCTTCCAATGGCAATAAGCTTCCCATCTGCAACTAAGTTTTCCTTATCATATCATATATCAGCACAACCCACTAATCCCACTAATATAGAAACTCCAGTGCATCAAGATGATATATTGCATGTAAATGATACAGAAAATAACACACTAATAGGTGAAGTACCAGACCTTGCACATCCCAGCACAATGAATGATATGTTCACTAGACTCATGCCATTGGGACCGTTTTACCCACCTCAAGTGGAAACAGTTGTGAACACAGTATGATATGGACTACAGCTGATGGATAGCCAGTGTCATATGGCGCAAGGTCTAGTGGCTGAATTTGCAGACATGTTTGCATTGTCAATGAGGGAGGTAAAACAAGTAGACTTCATCAAATTCCAATTGTCAATACTGCTGGACACAGTATCAACACCCATTGACACAACCACAAAGAGAATATCTTTTTCCAGTCCTGGACAAGATGAGGAAAGCAGGGATCATACAGTTCATACTGGCAGATGAAGTCAAAGCAGTAATGTCTACTATACTCGTACAGAAGACATACTCAGGTACCAGTCTATCATTAGATGACATCCAGAATATTGTTAACCAACAGTGTATTGAACTTGGTGAGCCACTGGACCCCAATTTTGACCCAAGCTCAACACCAGTTAGAATGTTAGAACCAGTTGACTCCACCAAAGTGAAGTGGCAGATCTGCCAAAACTTCAACAAAGTCAACAAGGTATCAAATGTAGCACCAACACTGCAGGGAGACATCAACACAAAACAACAACACTTAGTGGGACACAAACATATTTGCATCCTTGATTTCACAGCAGGGTTCTATGCTATTCCAGTAGAAGAGAAGAGTCAACCATACCTCTGCTTTTACACGGAAGGCTGCAGGTATGAAGAACATCAGCAAAACCCCAAAAATGACATAGTGCCCTAACCAAGTACAGCCACCTGTGGTAACTTACAGCATCCACAGTGACATGTAGCAACTGGCTCAAATCTAATATTAGCGCTTGATTATATTACAGCAGGTTATAGCATGCGCTTACAGATGAGTCTTAGTGGTCCAGTAATATAGTGGCCTGTAGTGTGATACAGTGGTCACAGGGCATGAATATTTATTTCAAAAGAAAACTGGTATGGACAAGGTAATACATAGAGCTAATATTACTACACCACTGCATTCGACTCAGAGATAGTATAGCAAAAATGATTGAGTGAACTTAGAGCTGTTTTGTGGCATCAGATGAGTGTCAGTGTGAGGACCAAAGCAGGGAATAATGTGAGCAAAGGAGTGAAGTTGATCTAGGGGAAGGATGTCACTGAAAGGCATCGCTCCTGCACACATAGCACATTTTAGAACATGTATCTGTGTAGTGTGGTCCAATACCATTCCGCATTGCTGATGTACCATGTCAAGACATTGGACATAAGTAAGGAAACGTGCAGCTCATGCGAGAGTTCTGCCTGGCAGTGAGACTGGTAACATAATGAGGCAAACCTCAACAACAATGTGTCCTAGATTTGTACCTCTGAGTCAGTACAAATAACACTGAAGAACATATCAAGTTACCTTTAAGCCCGCTAGCAGGCCATTGTTCTGTGCCATCAACAGTAAATATGGCAGCATTGTAGCAGCCATGCTTCCAATTGGCATCTGGCAGAGATGCATTAACTGTCAGAGCAGGAAGGAGGGCTGACCTGCTATGGTGGGGTGTCTGCTGCATGCATACTTTGAACCAAATATTAAGATGCTGGAATGGAAGATTTGTGGTTGGTGATGCTCAACGTTGTCCTGTCAACTTGTGGAGGTTTTGAACAGTCTGACCCTCCCATTGAATGTAATTGGCAAGTGCTGCTCACAAATCAGGCAAACAGAACCTCCAAGTGGCATTGTAATGAGGGGTCAAAATTGAGATGTATGGCAGTGGAGTCAACAATGAACATGCAGAGTGGTCTGGGCGCTGTGGTAGACAATGAGGCAAGTTGTGCCTTCTTGAAGAAGTTTGATACAACATGTCCTGTCCCTCACAAATCACTAATGGCAGCCTGGATATCACCTGCTTCATTGGCATTCTCATCATCATCGATCCCATCATCTGGATCATCTCTATATCTGGCAGTGGTAGTGTGTGTCTGGGACTGCAGTTGCTGGGTAATAGATGTTGCAAGATGAAAATGTCAACATTTTTCAATGCAATCCAGATATCAACATATCTGGGGATCATAGTTCTGGTTATTCATAGATTCTGCTGGATCCTTGATGAGAGTTATGTGAGCTTGTTCTGTGGTGTCAGCTGACCACTGTATAGGAGGACCAACTTGATAAATACTCAGCACAACACTTTGCATTATTTTGAGCTTTGGAATGTACCAGTTGTCAAGGATGTTTTTGCTCTTGGCACCCCAATGCCCACTGTGCATGATAACTTCATGTTTGTGGTCATGAAACATCTTGAGAGCATTGAGGGTCTTCTGACATTGCTTCTTGTCAATTGTTACTGCTTGAGATAAGTAATGGAAGTCCATTAGCACATGGACAGCTATGACAATGCCTGGAGGTGCAGCATTTGTGATAACAGCAACAAGGTAACACTGTATGTCCCACTGTGCTCTTCTGGTGACTTGCTTGAGCATTGAGATACCCTGTTTGAAATGTCAGAATGTCATGAGTGGTTGTAAGACAGAAAAATGAAAGTTGAGCTCCTCCACACCGACAATTTTGATACACCACTGTACATCATGATCATAGGATTCACAATGCCAATGGTGCAAGGCCTCCAGGGTCAGAAACAAGTTTGGATCTGCAAATGGCCAGTCATGCCAGAATGGATCAGCAACACTACTGAGGCAGTTGGGCTCACATGTGGTGAAGAGGGCTTTGACATCTAGAGGGTCACATATAGATTTAATGTTCTTGAGTTGTGTAAGGGTGGTTTTGGCTGTGTGTGGGATGTTGGAAGGCATCACCGAATTGCTTATATGAAGCTGTGGTGAGGTGTGAGGTCTTTCCTTGAACACAGGCAAGCATGGCTGCCTTGGGTGTATCCACGATATATAAAGCCAGGGAAGTAAAACAATATCTAAGGTTCCCGACTGGGTCTGACATCATATGTCCAATGCATGTAGCCTGCTTGAGTGGCTCAAGGATAATGTCAAGACACTGATGGATTAGGTGAGCTTCTAGAACACCTTGCATATGTTTGACCAGATGCAAAAATTCAGCGATGGGAAGCAGGGCTGTGAGAAGAAAAGCATGTGATGATGCCTTGTTTCAAACTGCCATCTTGATGTTGGCAAGACTGATGAGGAGGGGGTGGGCAGCACGTCTGCCAGTCATGTTCATGATATTGGTCTTATCAGAGGAAAGTATTACACCAAGCAGTGTAGAATCCTCTGGAAGCTTGGACTGCAATAGAGTAATAGAAGTTAGACAAGTATTCACACTAAACACTAAGGCACAAACCTGCATCATCCAGGCTGCTTTGCCAGTCATCCATTTGCTGTATATACATACTGTACACTCTGCCATGGTATATATGCATTCAGGTATGAGGTCAATATCCTTGGCAAATCTTGGATTATTGAAGAGGGTGTTAAGAACCATGTTGCTCAAAGAAGAGAGAGACTGACTCGGAGGGGCTTGGCCTCAGCTCATATGCTGTGCCCCTTACCTGAGTATGTGCCCTTCATTTCATATGAAGTCTGATGATAGTCTGACAAAGTCCGGAGGACTTCTGGAGGCTGGCTACTCTGGTGGAGTGCTAGAGGACTTCCAGAGGAGCGCGGGAGAGTTCTGGAGGAACACAGGAAGTGTTTAGGAGAGTTCCCACTGCAAGGTAATACTTCTACAGGAAACAGGATGGAAGGATAGGAGGTCTGAGGGTCCAGAGGACAGGAGGACAGGAGGACAGGAGGACAGAAGGACAGGAGGACAGGAGGACAGGAGGACAGGAGGACAGGAGGACAGGAGGACAGGAGGACAGGAGGACAGGAGGGCAGGATGATGGAGGACAGAAGGACAGGATGTCCAGAGGTATGAAGGACAGGATGTCCAAAGGTACAGAGAGCAGGATGTCTGAGGGTTAGGAGGATGGAATGTCTGAAGGTACGGAGGGTGGAACATCTGAAGGACAGGATGCCCAGAGGTATGAGGGACAGGAGGTCCAGAAGGAATAGGGGCTACATTGGACAGAGTCTGATATAGAAACAAACAGAGGTAGACTACCCTAAGGTAGAGTTGGAGAGACAGGGATTGGACCTAAGTCCAGAAAGAGGGTAAGTGCCAGAAAGGCAGAGCTCCAGCCTAGGGAATCAATCCCTAGGCCTGATGGGTAGGACAGACTTAGGTGGACCAAAGTCTGAGAGAGGATTGGGCAAGTCTAAGTTGATATTCAAACTAAGGAACTACAGGAGTATCTACAGGGGTTATATACTGAACAATATCTGAGGAGATCAGTAAGCAAAGGAGCAAGGCTATGTATGAGCATGTGGAAACACATTAGTAAGTAAGATGGAACATAAGTAAATGAACTTGGAGATGAAGACTCATATAAGGATCAATAAGCAAGACAGAACAAGAGGTAACTGAAAGCCAGAAGGCCAAGAATGCCTAAATGGGGATAGGTGCAGGATATCAGACAGGGGGTGGGAATAGGTCCGGAGATCTGGGGATCTGGAAGACAAGGTGGATACAGGACCAGGATATGAGAAGGTGGATAGAGTCTGGAATCCAAGATGAGGTGAAGTCCAGATGTCTTGCTGGATGGAGTGTACATAGGGTGGATGGGACAGGGGGTTATGGTTCAGGCTAGCAGTGGAGATCTGATGGTCCAGAGCTCAGGCGTAAATCCAGAGCGTAGTCGATCCTGCTGAGGTGTGGAGCATACAGCAGAAGGGGATCTGGGAATGAGTTGGATATGAAGTGTGGTCCGGATGTAGGCTCAGAAGGCATGGGAATATGATGGAACGTGGGTCTGGATTGTGGGATATGACAGAGGGATTCAATACAGTCCAGTGGATCATGCCAAAGGTGCACAGGTAGTTTCATTGGATGATCAGTGGGAACAACACAATATTGCCACTTGGGACCAGAGGGTAGAAGCTCAGCATGACCCCATAGCTCTTTTGCTGTGCAAAAGGAGAGCAGTAAGGCTTTGATCTGTCAAGGACTTGATTTCCAAGCTGATCTGGAGTCAGTGAAGGAAAACATACCAGTTCTATCCCTAGGAAGCGATCTACAGTGGCTCAAAAAACTGTCTGCATGTTTTGACATTTTTCACTATCTATGATATTGTGTGAGAATGAACAAATGCCTCAAGGACATGGTTATACCACATTGTAGTATGGCTTCAGGGCTTTCATTTGAGCCCTACACCGTGGGAATCGGTGGAGATATGGTGGAGATACAAGGCTCACAAAATGGTGACTCATGCAGACAGTTTTTTGACTCAAGTATTTTACAATAATAACCAGGTATTCTAGTATTTTGTATGACCTCCCTTGGCTTTAATTACTGCCTCTATCCTTCTAGGCATACTCTCAATTAATTTCTGGCAATCCTCAGCTGTGATCTTCCCCCATTCCACTGCTACTCTCTCCCAAAGCTCTCATACTCCTTTAGGAGGGTTTTCATAGGCTTGAAGCTTTTTCTTGAGTGTTCCCCAGAGATGTTCAATGACATTGACATCAGGAGACTGTGCTGGCCAGTCAAGAACATTGATGTTATGTTCTTCAAACCATTCCTTAGCTCTTCTGGATGTGTGCTTGGGATCATTATCCTGTTGGAAAATGATATCTTCTTCATCAATCCCTGATTCTGCCAAGCTAGGCAGCAAGTGGTCATTTAAAATGTCCACATACTGCTCAGCATTCATCTTCCCCTCAACCTCAGCAAGCATTCCCACACCATTCCATCCCATACAGCCCCATACCATTAAAGAACCTCCTCCAAACTTGACAGTCCCATTAACCTCTCTGTCTGTTAGGCCATCTCCCTTCTTTTTCCATACATATACCTTCCCATCTGACCCAATCCTATTGATTTTGGTCTCATCTGACCATATAACATGCTTCCAGTCCTCTACAGTCCAGTGTTGATGAGCTAAGGCAAAGGCTAGTCTTCTCTGCCTATGTTTGATGGAGAGAAGAGACTTTTTCTTCTTTGTTACTGCCTTGAGATGAGCTGCCTTGAGAACATTCCTCACAGTTTGTGAAGAGACAGGGGTAGTGATGGTGGAATTGATATAATGGGTGGCTTGGACAGCATTATCAGCCTTTCCTGTAGTGATATGTTGGATAATAGCCCTTTTGTCAGTAGAGGTAAGCTTGGATGGATGTCCTCCACAAGAGTTTTCCTTGTCTGGGTAGCTTTCTTTGATAAACTTGGCCACAGTGGACTTGCATACTCCAGTTCTAGAGGAAATTTGGCAAGCAGAGAGGCCAGCATAAGACAGAGAGAGGATATTATCTCTTTGAGCAGAGGAGATGGCTTTCATGGTGATTATGACTATGATACATGAGATATTCTGGTTTATATAGTTAGATATAGTCATAAAATAACATAATGACACCACTTCATAATTTATATAATAGTGGCATGATTTTTGTGGTGTCATAAATAATGATTTATATAGTTTTAATATACACTCAAAAAACTATCCACATGAGTCATCATTTTATAAGCCTTATGTCTCCACCATATCTCCACCGATTCCCACAGTGTAGGGCTCAAATGAAAGCCCTGAAGCCATACTACAATGTGGTATAACCATGTCCTTGAGGCATTTGTTCATTCTCACACAATATCATAGATAGTGAAAAATGTCAAAACATACAGACAGTTTTTTGAGTCACTGTAACAACTACCTCAGCCCACCTGTCAATATAATATATATCACTACCTCAGCCTATACGTCCATATGTCCATATAGTATACCAATACCTTGGCCCTTATGCCTATGGACCATCTTCCAAGGTATCACTGGATTCTGAGTCAACAGGGTGCTTAGCTGTGTTGACTTTGATCGACATGGACAGGATCTGAGTCTGAATGCCATTGATGACTCGGATCAAAACTAGTGCAACAGCATTGCTCATATATCCATATAGATTTCTCCCAGCCCATCTGCCATCATTGAGGATATTTATTACATCAGCATAGATGGGCCCACCTGTCCCCATCAGAAATAATATCCCTCCCAGCCCACCCATCAACATCAAGGATATACATAACATTGGCCCATAGTCCGCTGGCCCATCTTATATGGGATATTGTGTAGGTCAGGTGACCCATATAATACAGAGTTTGTCACTGAAGGGGCTCTGTATGTGGTCCTTGCTTGCACTCAGGTAACCATTGGGATGTTGCCAGTCATAGCAGAGTTGCAAGCCAAGAGTGTTGATGAGCCAGCCCTCTGGGCTGCTGCAGCAAGAGGTAGGGGCCTTGTTATCCCACAGAAGCTTGCTCTTGCACTTGTGGATGTTGTGGGTGAAACAGCTGAGACACAGTGCAGGCATGGTGGCTGGTTGATGCTGCACTGTTCTGAAAAGACTGCTTGTCTTGGCTGTTTTGCTTGGGTTCTTGCCAAGGACAGTTGCAACCAGGAGACTGAGCTTGGGGTGGGAGATGTCCTGAGGGGTTTTGAAGTGGGGAGTGAGAGTGAGAGCATGTTAGGTGAGTCTCAGCCCAGGCATGGTTGTATTGGGATGGAGTCTCCCATGCTCAATGGTGCAATGACATAGCAAGCTGAAGCTGGGTCAGGAAAGCATTGGAGTGAGAGAAAGAGATTGATGAGGTAGAGAAAGCAGCAGTGGTAGCAGTGCCAAGCACATAGTGGTACCAGGAGCAGTTTTTTGAGTCAGAAGCAGGAAGCAGCAGTGGGGGCATGTGTGGAAGCAGTAGCAGCAAGTAAAAGGAAACATAGTAATGTAATTAGTTTCATTTGGAATTATGTTAGTGAAAGGTATGAACCTCTGTCAGACTCTTGAGTCATGTTTTGTTCCAAACTTCCTTGGTGAGGTTTTTCAACAATGTAAAGTTGAAAAACACTGATGTCAAAAGTGTTGTCAAGAGTGAGGGTGTCATGCCAATTCCATCAAATGCAGGCAACATAGAGGAGCAGGGTGTGTTCACCAAATGGTTTGGCCCATTGCAGATTAGACACAATGTTCATAAAGAACATGATGAGGGTGTGCTGGTGCTTCTCTGGCCAGTTAAGCTTGTTGATGTACACTAGGAAGCTGTTCTTCGCCATATTGAACTGACACCATTCAAGACCATGGCCTTGGATAACCTTGTGGGATGGCCTGAATGAGGCTATGGCCTTCAAGGCTACAAAATTGTTGACCTTCATGAAGCCAAAGGTACTGTCTGCTAATGACTTGGCTTTGTCAGCTGCCTCTCTGCATCTGTTAAGGCTGGAATACCACAATTTGATGTACTCAAAGGACTTGAGCTTGTGGATTGTGTATTGGGATGGTTGGTGAGTGAGAGTATCACTGACTGAGGTGCCTGTTTGAATTCATTGATCCTTGGTTTCTTCTCTTCTCCTTCATGGTGTTCATTCTCAGCCTCTTGCTCTAGGAGGAGTCATTCTTATTCAGTATGTGCTGCCTCTGCTACTTGACAAGCTTCTTCATTGACTTTCACATTCACTGCAAGTCAGATGTCTTGGTCTTGCTGCCAACCCATAATGAGTTCATTGGCTACTTCTTCATGGGTTGCCTGTGTGTTTCCTATGATGCAGTCTCTTATGCCTTGGAAAGTTGTGGATGCAAAATCAGGGACAATGTCCAGTGCTGGGTCTGATGTAATGTGAGCCATAGTTGGTAGATTTTAATTGTTGGTAGATTTTAATTAATGGTGTGTAGCCTAGGGGAAAGATAGTACAGGATAGAAGGAGAGAAAAGAAAAGAGCTCAACAAGGACTTTTGCTAGTGGAGGAGCAGAAACAAGAACCAATGGCTTCTTCTGCTCAGCCAAAGACCAAACTCTAAGACTACACTTGTACCTCACTTCATCATAGAGTGACAATATGTGCAGATCTGGTTTGTATTATTCTGAACTTGTTCAATGACTGACCAATCAGAAAGCTCCATACCAAATATGTATAGGGTTCATATTTAAAACTTGCAATTAAAATTGATCAGCCATCATATCCATGCTTAAATTCTATATATGGCATGTATCTTAGAGTAAAACAGATATTTATTTCAAAGTTTGGATATGAGATGCCATCAGATTTAGGATATTGTCCCCCCAATTTGCCCAAATGTCATATCACAAACATATCTAAAATTTGATATCCAATACCCTTACAGTACAGATTCTATCACAAATGCAAAATATTTCTGTGGATATGATGCCAATCTGTCCTGCAGACAGATCCTGTCCTGCCTCAGGTGTGAGCATGTTCTGTACAGATACTCTTTCATCAAGGAATAAGGTTGTGCTGGGATTGAAAATTCTACATCACATGAACACTACATAGAATTAAGGCGCAGTACCAAATACAGCAGGCGCAGGGAGTTGCCTTATGTTGTGGGTCATAAGATGTTGAATCCCTTGTACCGGGCCATTTGCGCTGTTTGCGAACTCAATAATACGTTGAGATATCCGCGCCTTTCTGTATGCCATACATTTAATCACATGTGCCCCATGTTTTTCTCACATTTAGGCTCCAATCACTAGACGTTGCCACAGTGAAAGTAGTCATTATAATTATCGCCATTATCACGGTCTTCATCGTGTGATTTGCGATGTATCGGAAGTCCCCGAGGCCGATGAATGTTGGCGCTTCACTTGGGTGAATGTTATAAGATGGAAGCGGCAGAGTGGGGCGGCCTGAAAGTAACCCTTCATATTAATGTCTCATCCAATCCCGTCAGAATTCGATATCGTTTTTGCTGGAGGTGAGCAAATAACGTCTTGTAGTGGTTTGCCCTCTTCACACACCATTCTGTATAGGCGGTACTACAGCCTGTGTTGTTGCAGGTCGCTTAGCTGCATATGATCCCTCGTTGAGGATCTTGATTCTGGAAGCGGGTCAACACACCCTTAATAAACCTATTCATGTGCAACCCTCCCAATATCCCTTCAATCAACTACCGACGAGCACCACGGTCACATTCAACATTGGAAATCCATCTCCTCGTCTCAACGGCCGCGTACCGATTGTTCCTTGCGGTCGCTGTGTCGGTGGAGGCTCATGTGTGAATTGTGCGTAGCATATTTGCAAGATGAAGAAGACTCTGATAGTGAGACAGTTATGGTTTACACTCGTCCACCTGCTTCGGACTATGATGATTGGGGAGTCAGTGGTTGGGAATCTGAGAGTTTGATTCCCCTCATGAAGAAGGTCTCGAATACGTTTTCAGTATATCTGTTGCTTATACGTTCACCTTATAGCTGGAGACATATGAGGTGCAGCCCGATCTTCCAACCCATGGCTATAACGGACCTATCAAAGTGTCTTCCGGTGGGTATAAAATGGGTATTTCCGACGAATTCATCCAGGTTGGTACGACCTATCACAAGAGGCAGTATGCCGATGACACCAATGATCTGGAAACATGCAATACATATAGTGTACGCTATGATCTTCCTTTCCTAACTGCGACCACTAACCAGAACTGTCTCAGCCATGGCGGAAGTGAGTTCCTTTACTCCTAAGCTACTAGTATTGCCAATATTTGACTCGTATATAAAAGATATATTGATGGGACAACCGGAAGGCGTTCGGACGCGGCTCACCACTATATCTACAACCAAGCCCACAACTCAAATTTACAAGTCTGGGACGGAAAGCGTGTAAAGCGTATCATTTTCGAGTAAGTTGCCACCTGGGATCGTAGCAAACTGTTGACGGCTTTTCCAAATGAAAGGGGCAAGCATGCTGTAGGTGTCGAGTTCACCAGCGACCCGGTGTCTTGCCCAGACGCGGATCAGCCGTCGAGTATTGTGAAAGCATCGAAACTTGTTGTTGTCTCTGCTGGGGCGTTCGGCTCCCCGACCATTCTGGAGAGGTCTGGGATTGGTGCTGAGGCGATTCTCAAGCGGTGCGGTATCGAGCAACTAGTGAATTTACCTGGCGTCGGAGAAAATTATCAAGGTGCGCTTCAAATTTATTCTAAGAGCTTGGCTTAGGACGGTCAGATCACAATCTCGTTATTGTTCCATACTTGGCTGCCGACGATGCTGTTACCATGGACGCCCTCTGGCGTGGGGAGAGTATCCTAGAGGGTGAGCATGTTTTCTCGCCACGATTGCAGCACTTTGCAACTACCCAAATGTAGAAAGCCTTGCACAATGGAACAGCAGCGGCAAGTCATTGATTGCACAAAAGTTGGTACAAGTTATCACTGCCGGTGCCGTGCTGATTGGTATCTCAGTGGCCTCGATTCAAAAATCAAGTGGCGTCCTGATGACGAGGAATTAAAGGCCATGAATCCAGCTTTTCAACCACGCTGGAAGGAGTTCTTCCAGGACCGCCCAGACAAGGTTGTTGCAATATTCACTGCCTTTTCAGGGTGCGTGCATATGCTTGGCTTTGATGAGATGGCAATGCTCATGACAGCCAGATATATTCCACCGCTCTCGAGGCCGCTCTCGAGCATCCTTCCTCCTCGCAGCTACATGAGTGCCGGTTATTATACAGTACTGCTCTCCGTCTACCCCGTGTTTTTTTCTGAATCTCTTCAATAGCTTTACCCCGTGTCTATTGGAAGCGTTCATGTCAAGGTGACGGAGGATGGCAAAGAAGGAATGGACTTTACTACAGGCTTCCTAGACGAGTGAGTGGACGCACATCCTTTTGGGGCACTTGCGTGACTATGGCACTCCGCACAGTCCATCCGATATTGCTCCTCTTGACTTTGGGTACAAAAAGACGCGCGAAGTTTTTCGACGCATGGCTTCCTATCGAGGTGAAATCGCTGCTGGCCATCCCGATTTCCCAGAGGGAAGCGCTGCAGCCTGCAGAGAAGCTTCCGGGCCGGTGGACTTGAATGCGCCTGACATCGTCTACACTGCCGAAGATGACGAGGCGATCAATCAATTCCACCGCGACATCGGTAAGTCCTGATTTGCCATCTCCATTGTCACGGTAAAATGCTGAATCGAACATCAGTGCAAACGGCGTGGCACTCGGTGTGTGCAGCTGGACCTTTCATAATCTCACATCTGATCTCTGTATTTGTAGCTTGGGACTTGTGCCATGAAATCGGAGGCAGATCAAGGAGTCGTTGACGCTCGGCTAGATGTGTACGGCGTGTCGAACCTGAAGGTCGCAGATATGTCCATTGTGCCGTTGAACGTTGGCGCGGTGGGTACTGAACAGGGGATTGTTGATGTGTGGTCTAACGATATGATACACAGAACACGTATTCGACGGCACTTCTCATCGGAGAGCGGGCTGCAATGATCATTGCTGAAGACTTGGGTATCAATTGCATTTGATATGCATCGCCAGAGATGTTTCTAATTATGAGTACAATGTATTTAGCGGATGTTTTTGTGGTGCAGTGAGCGCCAGCTGCTGGGTCCTGGCAGTATGTACTAAATTACTTGGAAGTTTTCCTCGAATGAAAAACAACTCTACTGGCTGATACCATCATTACTTATCTACAACTTGAAAGCCAGCTGCCCAAGTACGCACTAGACTACCGCATGGTACCGGTACGTGATATGTATAGCCATCAATCGTTTCCACAGCAGTGAGTCCGTTGGTTACTACGTGTACACGAACGCTTTTGCGACCTTCAAAGCCAACTCTTTCTTCATGCCACATTGACCCTCGAGGTCCTTCTGTAGCTTATCCTGCAACTTCTTGTCCTCCGGATCAGGTTGCCTGAACCATCGCGTGAACGCGCTGACTATCCCCTCCTGCTTCCATTCCCCAGACACTGGCGTAGTGGCTGCATGCTTCCGGATCAGCTCATGCACGGCTTCCATCGATTCCCTGTACTTCTTATCTTCATCCTTCAAGGTCGTTGCGCATACATGTCCTTCCACGACGACCTGGGATACTTTGAACGATTCATGGTTCCGTCCCCACCATTCCTCCATGACATCCTCGTCCTCGAGGCCCGTCACTACCATGACTATGGGGACCCGCCGCTGATATAACACTTCATGGAATAACTGGTAGTTACTCCGCAATGCGCCACTGTCACGGCCTTTTTGAACGCAATATACCAACAAACTGGTGCCGCCGCATGCATCAAGCTCGCGGAGAAGTCGGCTGGCATTCTTGATGGATCGGTGGTACTCATATGGCTCGAGTTCTGGGTTCTCGATGCCCATCGTGTCGAAGATATTGCATTGCATCCCATCATCAAAGAACTGGGGTAACACATATTTGGTCCATGTGAGGGTGCAGCGCCTGAGGTTGGAGCCAGTTTTAGCGATGCTTTGGTCTGCAATGAGGTTTATGAGGGAACTCTTTCCGGCGCCCATTGCGCCGAATATAACAATGTTTTTAGCGTGAATGACGCTTTTGTTCTTCGCCATCGTGATGTGTAAAATGGGTAGCTGGTGAGTTTTGGGAAGTAGTCGAGGTGAAGCGAATTGTTCCTTTGGACGGTTATAATTGACTGACTTTTCTAGCTAGGATCTGTCAGGGCTCATGCCTTGCACCCTTATATGATGCAGAAGCTTTCTGCCACGACTTTTCCGTGCCCTGATTTGATCTTTGGCACGCGACAGTCATGCTGCTACGGGCAGAGGCGTAACTTGGACACGTTTTGGGTATATCCAGAGTATGTATTAAGCATGTCGCCTTGAAAACCCGTATACAGAACCACAGGCATGAGGTAGTTAGTACTGGAGTTTTAAGTTGCAGCTAGGCAACACGCACAAGAACTACCGTATGTAAAAGCGCTCCACGTTGAAGATGATCCAAGTATCTCACATCGTAAGAAGAAGAATTGAACCAAGTACTACCTACAGTCGTATTACAAGGTGATAATCAATCGTAACGAGTAGACTTGCGTCACCTACTAAGTTTTTGAATCACGTCTTTTGCTAGGTTATCCTCCAACCCGCCGCGCTTCATGAGGACCCCAAGAACGTCTGACTTGCTTGGACGTCCCGTTGAGATGTCTTTCAACTTTCCAATGAACCGGGCAAGCCATCCATCTCCTCCATTCCAGTCCACTACCGTATCCTTATTCCGTATAATCAAGTCACTCACTTCCTTTTTGGATGCGTCGTACTTCTTCTTGTATTTTGGATCTAGGTTGGCCGCCGCGGTGATACAAGCATGATCAACACAGTTGACTGCATGGCGGTCAAACGATCCCTTGTTTCGCGTGTACCAATCATCCATGGGATCCTCCCTCTCCATGTGAGTAACGATGAGTGCAACTGGTACCTTCTCTTCGAATAAAAATTCATAGAATGGCCTGTAGTTGGTGACGAACGTCAGTGGTATCCTGTCTGCCTTGATGCAGTACAGCAGCAAATGGATTCCTCCGTTAACCTTCAGCTCCTTCTTCAAGTTGTCAGCATTGGTGACCGCATCGCGAAATCCGCCAGGATCCATGCGATTGCCGTCGACACCTGCAGTTTCATAGATGCGGTATGGCATGGCCTCGATGTTGACATTATACGCTTCGTAGCGCAATGTACCATGTTTGACGTCCACAGAGGTCCTAACAACCTGTTGCCCTGCGAGGAGGTTGATGATGGAGCTTTTCCCGACGCCACTTTCTCCAAAAATGACAATATTTTTGGCAGACATTGGCAGTGGACGTAGCCTGCCAGGAGAGTAATCCGGTAGTAGTACAGGAGTATTGGAACTCGTTGAAGTGGTGTCACGCTTGATCCTGCTTATCAATGAGACAACTACAGTACGAAAGGCCTATCTAAAAAATACGCACCTTGTAGCCATTGTAGGAGGGAGGATAGTACTATATAGCGTTTGAGGTTGGAAAAATACGACAAAAATATGACTATGTACCTTTCAGCTATTTCAGGAGTTATGGTACGGATAGTGCTATGTAGTCTGGTGAAATCGGAACTCATTGAAGTGGTGCCATGCTCGGTCCTACTTATCAACATGAGACAACTACAAAACGAAGAACCCATCTGAAAACTACGCACCCTGCAGCCACTTTAGGAGGGAGAATAGTACTATATAGCATTTGAAGTTGTACAAATACGGCACAAATCAGGCTGCGTACCTTCGAGCTATTTCAGGAGGTATGGTCCGGATAGTGCTATATAGCGTTTGAGGTTAGAAAATAGGGCTCAAACGGCATCTGAAAACTACGGACCTTTCAGGCATTTCAACCCTCCTCAAAATGGGGGCGATTTTCGGTGCAAGGCATCCAATGACTTCAGTTGCCTCCGGCCGATCAGCTGGGTTCCAAGACCAGCATTTTTGAATCAAGTTCCAGTGATCGTCAATAATGTTGTCGGGACGCGCGTGCACAACTTTATTCGACAGCGCAATGATGATTTGTGGCTGTGCCTTCTCTTTCCATGGTGTATCCCCCGAGACGATCTGAGAAGAAAGCTTAGAATAGAACTGCAGAAAAACAAAGGAATCGCACAAACATGACACCACCAAAAGAATATACATCACTCTTAAAATTCGGTCGTACAGGTTCAGCCTCCGGGACGACTCCAATGACCTCGGGCGCACGCCATCGAGGATTGAGGCTGCGGTTTGCGGTCGTCGTACTCAGCTGTGACTCTGCGTCCTCTGCGATTGTTGCAAGACCAAAATCTGTGAGACGTGGATTCCCTGCACCATCTATAAGCACATTTGCCTGAGGCTTATGAATGAGTGCAATATCTACGGATAGACAACTGTACATACGGGATGAAGGTCACCGTGAACGACATCCTCCGAGTGGACTGGGTAGACATCAAGAACAAAATAACAATAGGATAGCGGTCTACGAACGATATCTGAGGCCATCGGCGACGCCCCTGACCTTGTAGCATAACATCAATCAATGCTTGGCGAATGTGATTGGTGACAAGAGACTCGCCAATTTAACTTTATTCGAAGCGGTGATTGTAGCTTGCTTGAGGTACATATCCAATGTTCCGGAGGACATCCATTGCGAAACGAGAGCAGGACACGGAGACCCGACGTGTGCGGTGCCAAGTAGCGGTACGATAGTTTGGTGTCTTGACAGTTTAAGCCACACCTTGAGTTCCCGACGCATTGCCTACGTAGGCCATTGAGCGAAGTGTGATTTGAATCGCCAAACTCCGGTTAGATGACTGACCTTCTCATATTTCTCCACAGCTCTCCCAGGATCAATCTTGAACACCTCTACTGCGACCTGATGGATATCAGATGGACGATTCGGGAGCTTGGGGCACGTGGTCAGACAAACTTCTTTTGTGCCTTCACTAGTATTGATGTTGCGCCGGTAAACGGTGCCAAATGAACCAGATTCGCATGGATCCTCGAGCTTTAACGCAGAAATTTGAGATGTGAAGTCACTATCAATGCAAAATATGCTGAAGGTCGAGGGACATTATGGGAGACGACTCACTGTTGAGGCGCGAGTCTATCCATGCCGGTGGGTAGCCTGTAGGGCTACTGCTTTGCTGGGGGTAAGGTCTAAGAAGTGAAGCAGTGAGGCTGGTTTTTTAAGTTGATAGCAAGGCGCCTATTGGAGCCCATGCTGCAGGACATGCTTGCGACGCATCTACGATATCGCCTCGAGGCCATGATAGATCATGGGTCCAGGAATCGTACAATGATGTGACTCATTTAAACTTAAGTTTTGGACATTGAGCAGGGTTAATCTTTACTTGGTCTTTACCATGTTAACCATGTGTTACGCTCATCAAAGTCCGAGAAGCCTACAGCAATTATTTACTAGTTACTCCATAACTACTGTTACTTGAAGGCATACCCTTTTCGTTCTTTCATCCCTACTTTCTCCGATCCCTTCGAGTATATAAAGCCACACTATCGTAGTAAATAGGCAGTGGATCCTTTCCCCCAAATAAACACTTGGTTCGGCTGGTTTTCTCTGTTCGATTGCTAGCTGTCCTTAGGAAGTGCACTCAAGAGTCAACTCTCTTCTCGTGTGAACGTTCTATCGTCGAACGCACCATGTTTGACTACTAAATTTATGTAGACATTCGACCGAGTAATATCAATACAATACCATAACACGTATATGTATCGAACAAAACAAAAATCCAAGTCGCAAGTCGCATATGATTGAAAAATGATGATGTGTCGTAGCAGGGGTCGTCGGAAGTAAGGTGGTCAGAACATATGACAGGGAAAGGAAAGGAACAGGAAGGAAAAGGGAAGGAAAGGAACACAACGATGAAAAGAGATGGGAATCAGAGAGAAAGGTGGAACTTCTAGATAAAACACTTCCTCCCCCTCCTCGTCCTCCTCTTCGTCTCCTTCAAAAACAGCCTCAATCAGCGACTCACCCACACTCTCTCTAGCGCTTCCAAGGCGTAGATGCACTCCCACTGCTCGCCATATTCGCGCCCTAGCATAGAACCCCAGGCAATTTCGGAGCTTTACCGCTGAGACTTATCTTCCTCGCAAGTCTCTGAATATTATGCGTCGAGAGCACTCTCTTAGGCTCAGGCGAACCCGTCCGCGGAAGTGTGATCACTTTCGCATCAAACGTAACACTCGCGCCTTGTACATGCGCAGGTACGACCGAATGCTCTGGATAACTGTGGATGGAAGGCGCGTCGGACGTGGGTGTTATCATTGAGAACGCTTGGAGTGCGTCATCGGATACAGGGAATGACATAGGTGTGTCTGGTTTGGTTTGTAGGGATGCTGGAACGACTTGGGGAGAATCGATTACTATGCGCTCTTCGACTGCTGTACTGCGCATTTCAGATTCGGGATGGGTGCATCGTAGTCGATGTCGTATCCAGCTGGAATTTTCGGATTTTCGGACGCGTTGATCTGATCTGCCCACATGGATGCAGAGAGGCCATTGAGTTGAAGGAGCTCCCTATGTAAGCCCTGTTCAACGATCCGTCCGTCCTTGAGAACCATAATCACAAATTAGTACCGCATCACCAAGAGAAAACACCCAAAAACCACTCACTAATCAGTCCCCTTAATTGTACTCAATCTATCCGCAATACTCAAACAACTCCTTCCATCCACAAGTCTCCCAGGCGCACCCTCCAACACTCCGCGCTCCGTCGCACTATCCAATGCACCAGTAGCCTCATCTAAAAGCAGCACCCTCATATTCTTCACCATAGTACTAGTAATCGCCACCCGCTGCTTCTCACATCCACTCAGCATCTCTCCCCAACCTTCGTCTCATGCCCCTCTGGGAAACTCATGATACGTTCATGCATCTGAGCAGCTTGGGCGCATGAGACGATGAAATTATACCCGGTGCTGGTGTTGAAGAGCACGGGGTCATGGGGTACGACGCCTATTGCGCGCGACGCAGGCTTGAGAACGTTACTGTGCGGATGTCTTGACTGTCGATTAGAATACACCCTGAGTCAGGTTGGAGGCTGTAGAGATGGTGGAGGAGGCACAGGATTGCGCTTGTGCATGCTCCGCTTTCGCCAACAAGGGCAACGCGCCCGCCGCGAGGGACTTTGAAGGAAATACTGTGCGGTGCGGAAGTTCGGTCGTTGTAGGAGAAGGATACGTTGTTTAAGATGGAGCAAGGGCTGCGCACCACATTCAACTTCGCCATTCGTGACTACCAACTCCTTGGCATCGCGTTCATCGACAATTTCAGTGAGCTCATCGAGGAGGTGAAGCAATTTCTCGGTATCGACGGGGCTTTGGTCGGTATACGCCACCGAGGTTTGACGGAGGGAAGTAGAGCTGGTGTGGATGTCATCAGCATGGTTGTGATCAGAAGATGTCAGCTCAGCATCACACAAAAGAGTTGAGGTACCCATCTGTGCATAATAGGTGATGAATACCACAAACTCGCTAGTATTACTTTGTCCCCTCGTGATGCGTGATGCGCGACGCGACGATCAAAGAACTGACCAGAAGACCGGAGGTGATGATGAGTGTTTGTTCGAGGTTCAGGAGGTTGAGAGATACTACAGGTGTGATCAGCATTTGCATGAGCGAGCGAAATGAAACGCAGGTTTGGTTTGAGAATGAGGAACGATTTTGAAATAAGATGAGACGATGAACGACCCTCTTCTCCAAACTCTGATACTCCCCAATAGCCTCTGTATACCTCTGCGTCTCGTACTCTCCCCACCGAAATACTCGACAGTCTCGTAATTAAGGAGACAATCCGTATAGATCCAACGCGTGACCTGAGCATGCGTGCAATTATGATCCACTTCATAATCATAGACAGAACGAAGCAGCACTGAGCACTCACCACACATAGCTCGTAAGCGTGATATTCGCCCAGATATAACTTTCCATCACGACTCTAACCACAACGCCCAACGCAGGTTCGAATCTCACAATAAACACGACGTGCGCAGCACATATATCCACGAGTGCAGGAATCACCATGAACCAAATAAGCTCGCTAACACGGTTTATTGCGCTTCCTTTATCGAGAATACGGAGCAGCTCGCCAGTATTGCATTTCATATGCCAGCTGAGAGAAAGAGCAAGGATACGGTTGAATGACATGCTGCGAGACCGCCTGGAGATGCGAGGAACCGGAACCGATCGTAGGTGATTAGGTACGGCCACGGGCTGGTGCCGAATGCAGGGAATATAGTTATGCCTGGTATGTCGAAGGTAGCAACCAATGCGCCGAGTGTGAGAGAAAGCAATGCGTGACTATAATATGTACCCCAAATCAAGGATAAGGAAACAGATTAACTGAGAGGTTAGTTGGGGTGATAAAATGCAAGGGAGGTACGCAATCCGATGAATTGCAGCTTTGGATAGTGGGAGGGCCAGAGATGGGGCGTGAGACGAGTTATGCAGGTCAAGAGTTCCCATCATGATCATGAGGAATCGACAGTTATTTGGCACATGGTTATCTGCGGAAGCGTGAGGTTGCGTTACACTAGATTAGCAGCCCTATATACTGACCTTTTCTGGCTCTCCCACACCTGAAATTGATTATTGGGGACACACAACGGGTGGTAGGACCGAAATAGAAGAACACTATTTAGTGATACTACTAGGACCGTCTGCATCTTCTAGTTGCAACACTGCGAAAAAAGTCATGAAGGTCATGTTGAGATATGTGGTGGTCCAACGGTATACATACAACACGTATTCGACGGCACTTCTCATCGGACAGTGGGCTGCGATGATCATTGCTGAAGCGCTTAAGCCTACTTGGGTATCAATTGGCTGATATTGTGCTTACATAAGTGCTGTACAAACATAAGTTTTCCTACCCTGGTACAGTACTACGCACTAAAGCTACTGATGATAGTACATGATATATACGGCGGTCAGTCGTTACCACGGCAGCGGGTCTGTTGGTCTACTACGTGTACACGAATGCTTTTGCGACCTTCGAAGCTAATTCTTTCTTCATGCCACATTGACCCTCGAGGTCTTCCTGTAGTTTATCCTCCTTGTCCTTGTCCTCTGGATCAGGTTGCCTGAACCGTCGCATGAACGCGCTGACTATCCCCTCCTGCTTCCATTCCCCAGACACTGGCGTAATGGCCGCATGCTGCCGGATCAGTCCATGCACGACTTCCCTCGATGTCTTGTACTTCATCATGACATCTCTATCCTTCAGGGTCGTTACGCATGCATGTCCCTTCACGGCGATCTGGAACTCTTCTAACGATGCACGGTTCCGCGTCCACCATTCCTCCATGACTTTCTCGTCCTCGAGGCACGTCACTACCATGACTATGGGGACTCGCCGCTGATATAGTACATCATGGAACAACTGGTAGTTGTTCCGCAATGCGCTATTGACACGCTGTTTTTTAACGCAATATACCAACAAACTGGTGCCGCCGCATTCATCAAGCTTGCGGAGAAGGCGACTGGCATTCTTGATGGATCGGTGGTATTCATCCGACTCGAGCTCTGGGTTCTCGATACCCATCGTGTCGAAGATATTGCATTGCATCCCGTCATCAAAGAACTGGGGTAACACATGTTTGGTCCATGTGAGGGTGCAGCGCTTGAGGTCGGAGCCTGTTTTAGCGATCTTTTTATCTGCAATGAGGTTTATGAGGGAACTCTTTCCGGCGCCCATTGCGCCGAATATAACGATGTTTTTAGCGTTAACGGCGTTTTTTTTCTTCGCCATCGCGATGTGTATAATGAGTAGCTGACGAGTTTGGGGATGTAGTCGAGGTGAAGTGAATTCTTCCTTTGAACGGTCAGAGTTGACGTGACTTTTCCTAGCTAGGATCTGTCAGTGCTGATGCCTTGCGCCCTTATATGATGCTGAAGCTTTCTGCCACGACTTTCCCGTGCCCTTGCTTGATCTTTGGCACGCGACAGTCGTGCTACTATGGGCGGAGGCGTAACTGGGATACGTATCGGGTATATCTAAAGTATGCAGCATGCCGCCTTGAAGACCCTCGTGCAGAGCCGCAAGCATGAGGTAGTCAGTACGGGAGTTTTGAGTTGCAGCTGGGCAACACGCACAAGAACTGTTGTAGGTGAGTGTGCTCTACGTTGAATCTCCAAGTATCTCACATCGTAAAAAGAATAGCAGATCTGAACATTCTAGTCCTGCTACAGTCGTATTACATGGTGATGACCAATCGTAATGAAACAGCCTCTATATCCAGCTATCGTAACGAGTAAACTCGCGTCATTTATGAAGTTTTTGGATCACATCTTTTGCTAGGCCATCCTCCATCCCGCAGCGCTTCGTGAGGACCCCAAGAACGTCTGACTTGCTTGGACGTCCTGTTAAGAGGTCCTTCAACTTTCCAATGAATCGGCCAAGCCACCCATCTCCTCCATTCCAGTCCACTACCGTATCCTTATTCCGTGTGATCAAGTCACTCACTTCCTTTTTGGATGCGTCGTACTTCTTCTTGTATTTTGGATCCAGGTTGGCCGCTGCAGTGATACAAGCATGATCAACACACTTGACTGCATGACGGTCGAACGATCCCTTGTTTCGCGTGTACCATTCATCCATGGGGTCTTCCCTCTCCAGGTGGGTAACGATGAGCGCAACTGGTATCTTCTCCTCGAAGAAAAATTCATAGAATAGCCTGTAGTTGGTGACGAACGTCGGTGGTATCCTGCCTGCCTTGATGCAGTACAGCAACAAATGGACTCCACCGTTAACCCTCAGCTCCTTCATCAACTTGTCAGCGTTGATGACAGCGTCGAGAAATCCGCTAGGATCCATGCGGTTCCCGTCGACCCCGGCAGTATCATAGATACGATACGGCGCGCCCTTGATGGTAACATCATACGCTTCATAGCGCAATGTACAATGTTTGGTATCCGGAGAGGTCCTAGCAACATGGTGCCCTGCGAGAAGGTTGATGATGGAGCTTTTCCCGACGCCACTTTCTCCAAAAATGACAATATTTTTGGCAGACATTGGCAATGGACCTAGCACGGCGCTTCTTCAGTACTGGGTTTCTAGCATAAAAGGGGGCACAACGGTGAACTCACGATTATAGCAAAGTTGTTTCTCCTGGCTGGGTGGTCGATCTTCGATGAGAGCGACAATTCAACGGTTTCTGATACTTATGCACTGCAGGCAGGACACGGTGCACAACGAAGATTGTGACCTGCAAAGCTAACATGAGGCTGGGTATCGACTACCCTTTTTCGTTGACACTAGAACCAAACTTTGGCAGTTGCAACGTGCAAGCAACGTTGTGCAGCGCTGGCTGTGAAACGGAATCGATCTTGTTTCATCTTCCCAAAACTGGCAGGTCAGAATTCGAAATCGTGCACCCTCCAATTGATGATCCGTAGTTGGCCGGGATATATCGACCCATACTCCTCGAGAGTCATATGCCCCGCACCACCATATATGTAACACGCCAAGATTGTGCTGCTTGTTACCAGTAGGTAGACCGCAACAGCGATTTCGACATCGTCAAGACTCAGACAGCTGTCAAGTTTTCGATAGGTCATTAATTTAAACAGCACGCGCCAACCTTGCGTCCTCCTCCTGCTTCGGAAGTTATCTAGAAGGCTGGCCGAATTGTCGATCCGGCAGCACTCAAATGCATTCCTTCATGCCAATCATGTTCATAGGTAGCTTGTATTGACTTTCAATCCAGTTAGCGAGCAGTAAGATAGTATTCAATCTGAGCTCGGCTTTTGCACTCGTACGTAGATAAGTCTCGAACACGCACCATTTCAAAGTCTGATACAGTGATGCCTCGAGGTCCAGATAAGATAAATCGCGCAAAGCCGCCACCCACAGGGTGATACAAGACTATGGAAGTAAAGATCGAGTGAAGAGAGGGACATCGGATGGTCCAGGCGAGGACTGGTTCAGAGTGCCTCTTAGAAAGTTATAAACACATAAAGCAGATCAGTGTGCACACGACCCCACATACGAGTGTGCAAGTATCGCATAGTGTGTTGCGGGACTCATTCAATTTCATTGTGAAAGAAAACATCATGAGTTGAGTCATCGAACGTTGACGAGTACTGGCGAGAGACATGATGAGTTAAAGGTCCGCTAGTCCCGAGACGATCGGACCTGCGGGCTGGACTCGGCTGAGGTGCGTCAAATATATATGGTCTCTTTTCATTTTCGACCCACAGCGCCGCAATATTATAGCTGCGGTCGAATCATTCACCCTAGATGTTCGACCTCGAGTGCTTATCTTCTTGCGTCCACCTGACAAACTATAAGTCTGTAAGTGCAACCTGTAGTCGAGTCCCTTGATCACATTGGGGTATTCGATACATTGCAAGTCATCGGTATTATTGATATATTTCTCAGGAAATGTCGCCAGGTAGCAACTCGTTCGAAATTGCCCGTACTGCTAGATCAAGGGTCTTCGACTAGTACTTAAGAAGGAAGCGAATGCAAGGCTAGCGCGTGCCGTCAGGGAGTTATCGAGATTTGACAGCATTCAAGATGACAACATTACTATATTGTGGCTGCGCCTACCTGCTAACAGCGAGCAGTACGAGCGCTGGGAGCGTTGGCAGGGTTTGCAGTGGTGCAGGGAATATCACTCTCAGGGAGTCATAACTGCAGTGGACCACTGGCGGACACCAACCAGGCATGTCAAGATAATCGATTATAATTCATACTTCACGACTGCAGCACAACGTTTCTCACATGCCGCACCTGCGAAAAAGGGAAACTGGAAATGTCCAGCCTCGCGATTGGTTTGCAGGTCGTAATCTTCATTGCATCACTGTTTTGTGTCTGCAAGTGGCGTACTCAGTATCAGAAGTCATTAATTCCTCGCTTTCGTCCAAGATCATCCACTCAGCCAAAAACAATAACCTGTTGTAACCGTGAGCTCACCGTTGTTTCATTGCCAGCTAAAACCTAGTACTGAGGAACTACCATACTAGGTCTATTGTCGATGGATACCAAAAACATCGTCCTTTTTGGGGAGCGTGGCGTAGGGAAAAGCTCTATCATCAACCTCCTTGCAGGGCGCCGGGTCGCTAAGATCTCCTCAGACACCGATGTTTGTACGTTGCATTACGAAGCGTATGATGTTACCATCGAGAACGTACCGTATCGCATCTATGACACTGCTGCGGCCGACAACGACCGTGTGGACCCCATCGAATTTCTCAACGCCATCACCAATGCTGGCGAGCTGATGAAGGAGCTGAGAAAGAAAGGAGGAGTCGCTCTGCTCCTGTACTGCATCAAGGCGGGCAGGACGCCAACAATGTTTGCCACCAACTACAGACTATTCTATGAATTTCTCTTCGAGAAGAAGATTCCAGTCGCAGTCGTCGTTACTAACCTGGAGAGAGAGGATTGCATGGATGATTGGTACGCGCGGAACAAGGAGTGGTTCGAGCGTCATGCGGTCAAGTGTATTGGTCATGCTTGTGTCACTGCGGCAGACGATCTGGACCCAACATACAGGAAAAAGTACGACATGTCCAGAACAGAAGTGGGCCGCTTAATCAGACGCCATGCACATGGGGCGGAGAACGGCGGGGATGCGTGGCTTGCGAGGTTCACTGGAGGGTTGAAAGACCTCTTGACCGGACGTCCATACAAGTCAGACGCGCTCGGGGTCCTTACGAAACGCTGCGGGATGGAGGAGAGCCTAGCAAAAGATGTGATTCGAATTCTTGCTCCTGAAAGGTATTTAGTTTCCATATAGGCCGTTCGCGCCGTATTTTTCTAACCTGAGACACTACTTAGCACTACCAAGACCATCCGTCCTAAAACGGCTGAAAGGTGCGTGGTCTTCAGGTGCCGTATTTTTCTAGTCTGAGACGCTACATAGCACTATCCAGACCATCCCTTCTGCAATGGCTGCAAGGTACGTAGTCTTTAGATGCTCTTGCCATAATTGTTCAAATATTGATAAGTAGAACCGAGCGTAACACGACTCCTAGTATGTCTGGGCCGCAGCTGCAACTGGTTAAGGATCATAACCTTCCTAAAAGGCGTGTAGTCTCTAGATGCTCTGTATTTCCATAATATTAACAAACAAGAACAGGCACAAAACTATCGTACTATTTGGGGAGGCGGGAGCAGGCAAAAGCTCACTCATCAACCTCATGGCGGGAGAGGAACTAGCGCCAACATCTCCTGACATGCAACGCTGTACAATGCAATGGAAAGAGTACACCATCAATTTCGGCGGAGACTCATACCAGGTTTTCGATACCGTTGGGCTCGAAGAACCACAGCTGGGAATGAAAGAATACCTCGAGTCTGTCGAGAACACCTATCGACTCATTAAGGAATTGGACAGACGAGGCGGCATTGATCTACTTATATTCTGCATTTGCCCCGGAAACATCATCACTACGATTCAGAGAAACTACCGACTATTTCATGAATTCCTTTGCGAGAAGAAGACCCCCGTTGCTCTTGCGATCGCGGGCCTCGAAAGGGAGCGGAGGATGGAGGACTGGTGGGAGAGAAACAAGAGGACCTTCGACAAATATCAGATCCAGGTCGCTGGTCATGCGTGCATCACTACCACAAACAGATTGGGCAGCGGATACAGAGACCTTTATGAAGAATCACGCATCACGATCCGCAAACTTGTTACAAAGTGTACCGCTGACGAGCAGAAGCAAACACGGATGGGAGAGGACAACTTGTTCGTGTCGTTGATGCGTAAACCGAAGGAGCTACTTGCAGGCAATTCGCATATGAAAACGAAGGATCTCGTCCCTCTTCTCATGGAGCGTTGCAGTATGTCTGAGGATGTTGCAGTACAGTTGGCTAATATGATCAAGCAAGACGAATAGATTTGTACTTAATCACTTTAACCCCTTTCTATGCCTTTGCTCACTCCGTTGCAACTGTAGACTTGGTCCTTATCAATGATACGATACAATCCATGACATGCCTGTTGTACTACATAGTTCGGATATTATTACATCACATTCGTCTTCAGTTTCCCTTCGTTTCATGTGCTAGGATTCCGTCTGCAGGTTATATAAATTACAACCACACACATAGCAAATACAAAGTAGATAAACACACGCCCAAAATTGAACAGGCCAAGATCCACGGAACTACGTTTCGCTGCCAAAGCGAACATCTGACCGAGCAATCTCAATACAGCATCGCAACGCGTGTATATATCGAGAAAAAAAATCCAAGTCGCATGTCGTTAAAAAATGCATGTCAATGATCAGAGAGTGATGATGATGTGTCGTAGCAGGGCAATGGATGCTACCGCTGGGAATGCTTGGAGTACGTTACCTGAGGTGGGGAATGCTACGGGTACGTGTCCTTTGGCTTGTAGAGGTGGAGGAGGTGGAGGATGATGAGTTTGCGCATGCTGCTTTCGTTGACGAGGGCTACGTATCCTCTGCAGGAAGCTTGGAAGAGATGTTGTGCAACGCGGATTTTTTGTTGTCGTAAGGGGTAGTTCGGATGGATTGGGAGGAAAGGGTGCGCACCGAATTCAACTTTGTCGTTTGAGACCACTATGTCTTTGCATCAGCGGAATCAACCGATTTGGTTGGTTCAGCAAGGATGCTTGATAGCCCCTTGGTATCAACAAGACTTTGGTTAATTGCGCAGTGTAATTAGAACTAGTGTGATTAGAGGTCATCAGCTCTTCACTGCAGGAGACACATGATAGTACCCACCTGTGCATAAGAAGTGATAACAAGGTCGCTGGTATTGTGGCACCTTGTGATGCGAAGTGCGACGAACAATGAACCAACCAAAAAACTAGAGATAATGATGAGCGTTTGGACGACTCAGAGGTTCAAAGGACGCTCAGGTCTAGAAATCATGAAAGTATTTTTTTGAGATAAGACGATAGAATAGCGTTCACAAACATCTCTCTTCCAAAGTCTGGTAATTTATTCAGCAGACAATCCACGCAGATACTCCAAGTGATCTGCACGCGTACATTAACATAGAAAAAATTGGCAGGGCGTCTCCGACACCGGCCGCTGGAGGATGCGAAGAAGCCGGGGACATAGCTCGATGAGATGAAGTAGAGCAATAGATTTGAATCGAGTGCGGGGAAGGGAACCGCATCCCGGGTGTCAAATGTGCAGATCTGAGTGCTTGCTAAGTGTGAAGGGAAGCAAGGCATTAAGTCCGAGAACAAGAATGAGGAAACAGATTAATTAGGGAGCGATCAATGACTGAGGATTTATGGGTTGGTGAAATGTACGTACTGTGATGAATTGAATAACAAAAGGACCAGAGATGGGGCGTGAAGCGAGATATACGGGTGAAGAGTTCCCGCTACGAGGAATTGACGAGACCGTTCATGTCACAGCATATCCCTTGAGTTGTTTCTCTTACAACCAGATGAGGCAGACCTTGACGACCCTAGCAGAACCCGCTAATATAATATGCGCATGTGCATCCCAAATTCCAAGCGTGCGATCAACCTAACTCCGAGTCTTCCTTAGACAACCTTGCGCGAAGTCACTATCACGACGCGGGGGAAGAAGAACGCGATGAGGAGAGGGAGGAGGCGAGGATGGATGCGTTTGAGAGGTAGGACATGATGCAAAAGATTTGAGATGCAATGCAGACCTGACTCAAAGACGGATTAGATTGAAAAGGTAGATGGATTTACAAGTCGATTGTAAATTGTGAACGTTTCTGGTTTCTGGTTGCAAGAGCAAAGTGTTGGTAACTTAACTTATGTAGAGACATGCTGTTGGCATGCATATATATGAGGAGCAGTCTTGAGGAGGGACTTATAATAGATTAATAGTAATTTGATACGGAGTATTGAAATCATAGTCGATGGAACCGAGTAGGCAAATTTATAACCTTACACATCTCTCAGAGCTTTGATTCGAACGTCATGGTACCACACACTGGCCTGTGGAAGACTGTTCAAACCTTGTCCAAAGCCGCCATATATGTGTTACTACATTAATAAACGAGTCCCTGCACGAATTCTGGACCTGAATTCAATCTATTATCCACGCTCTAGGCGATGTCGTAAAAGTGGCTATTGAATGAGCGCCTTACATTTGAACTTGAACACTGGTCTACTTCACTTCCTAGAGCTTGAGCTTGCCTCCTGCAAATACGCCTTACCCATGATGGGACCTGCACCCGAAGAGTGAGCCTTCTCCCATAATTATTGCCTTCATCCTTCATTTTTTTGCAGCGATATCCCTAGTGATTTCACACCCCAAATTTCTGAGAAGTTGAAGCTCGCGCGTCCATGCGCATCTGGGTCCTTCGGTGACGTGTATCGGTTCACCATCGAGATCAACAAAGGCACAACAGAGGTTTGTCTTACCAACTTGTTTGATCGCATCAACCATCCAACTAACATCCATCAGGTCGCAGTGAAGGTGGTCAAGATCCATCCTCCCAAGAGATCTATAGAGAAAATTGAGAAGGTCAGTCACATCTAACTGGAGCGTGCCGACTCAAATCACAAATTTCTCAATGGTCTATGTAGGCGATGCGTCGGGAACTCAAGGTGTGGCTTAGACTGTCAAAATACCCAACTATCGTACCACTACTTGGTATCGCACACGTTGGGTCTCATTTGCCGGGTCTCATTTCGCAATGGATGCCCTCTGGTACATTGTACATGTACTTCGAGCAAGGTACAGTCACCGCTTCCGCTAAAGCTCAATTGGTGAGTCTTGTTCACCGCTCACATTCGTCGAGCATTGATCGATTTCATGCTACAAGGTAACAGGCATTGCCGAGGGCCTCAGGCATCGTTCGTATTCCCTATCCTATTGTTATTTTTGTTCTTGATGTCCATCTAGTCCACTCGGAGAATGTTATTCACGGAGACCTCCATCCCGTATGTGTGGCCGTCTCTTTGTGGATATTGCACTCATTCATAAACCTCAGGCAAATGTACTCATAGATGGTGTGGGGAATCCACTTCTCACCGATTTCGGTCTCGCAACAGTTGTAGGAGACCCAGATTTGCAGTGGGGTAGCACAACCGCAGGCAGCGACTTCAATCCTCGATGGCGGGCGCCCGAGGTCATTGGAATCAAGGGTGACCCTGAACTACCGACTTTCGAGAGTGATATATATTCCTTTGGCGGTGTCATGATTTTTGTGCGATCTTGTTGTATTTCTTCTAGCTTCAACCTAAGCTTTTTCCTCTCAGGTGGTCTCGGGGGACGTGCCATGGAAACATAAGGGGGCATTTCAAATTGTCGCTGCGCTGGCGGAACGAGCCAACCCTGTCAGTGCACGTCCCCACAACATTCTAGACAATCACTGGGTCTTGATTCAGAAATGCTGGTCTTGGGACCCATTGGATCGCCCGAGGGCTGTGGAAGTGCTTGGATGTATTCATCAGTTTTCATTCATCCATTAGTCCGCCTCACTTACTGAAACCCACTAGCTATACGTGTGACGGGACTCGCAATTGAAGAGTGAGTTTTCCTCCACTATGTGCCCTTCACCTTTTGTCATACTTTGCAGCAATACCCTTGGCGACTTCACATCTCAAATTTTTGACGCGTTAAAGCTCGGACGCCCGTATGCATCTGTATCCTTCGGCGCAGTTTATCGGTGCAGCATCAAAACCGACGAAGGCACTATGGAGGTTTGTTTGTTCAATTTGTCTGAGACCATCAATCATCCAACTAAAATCCACCAGGTCGCAGTGAAGGTGCTCAAGATCGATCCTGGGAGAGCTATGGAGAAAATTGAGAAGGTCAATCACATCTTACTAGAGTGTGCCGACTCAAAATCATGCTTGCTCAATAATCTATATAGGCAATGCGTCGGGAACTCGAACTATGGCTTAGACTGTCAAAGCATTCAACTATAGTGCCGCTACTTGGCATTGCATACGTCGATTCTTCATTGCCAGCTCTAGTTTCTCAATGGATGTCGCCTGGGACATTGTATATGTACCTCGAGCAAGGTACAATTACTGCTTCCACTAAAGTTGAATTGGTGAGTCTCTTGTTCACCAACCATATTCGCCAGGCATTGATTGATTTTATGCTACAAGGTCATGGGCGTCGCGGGTGGCCTCAAGTATCGTTCGTAGATCCTTATCCTGTTATTAATTTTGTTCTTGATGCCTGTTCAGTTCACTCCGAGGGTGTCGTTCACGGAGACCTTCATCCTGTATGTGCAGTTGTCTCTCTGTGGATGTTGCACTCATTCATCGGCCTCAGGCAAATGTGCTCATAGACGATTTAGGCAATCCACGTCTCACAGATTTTGGTCTCGCAACAGTCGTAGGAGACCCAGAGTTGCAGTGGGGTGCGACAACTGCGGCACGTGAACTCAATGTTCGGTGGCGTGCTCCTGAAGTTATTGGACTCGAGTATGATCCTGCAAAACCGACTTTTATGAGTGATATCTATTCTTTTGGTGGTGTCATGTTCCTTGTGCGATCTCTGTGATTTTTGCTGCTCTATTCTAAGCCTTTCCTTCTCAGATCCTCTCAGGGGTTACACCATGGAAAGAGAAGAAACATTCAACTCACATCATCATCGAGCTATCGAAAGGAGCTACTCCTGCACGTCCCGACAACATTTTGGACGATTACTGGGGATTGATTCAACAATGCTGGTCTTGGGACCCTGTGCGTCGTCCAGAGGCAACGGAAGTGCTTCGATACATCGATCAGTTTACCCAACATCAGGTGAATAACTCTAGTTTTTGGTTGGTGCGATTTGGCTTCAATGCTTATTAACCAGGCTGAAATCATGGCAACAAGTGCAAGCCAGTCTTCCTCGCGAGATTCACCAAGCCAAGCCAAGCCATCCACTCCTCCAACACGCCATATCTTCACTTCGGTCTCAACGCTGGTGAGTGTCTTCTGGTGCATCATTTTATGATTACTTATCATGCGAGAAGTCACTTTCGGAACCTTTCAATGTTTTGATCTTTGGGGAGACTGGAGTAGGCAAAAGTTCCATTATCAATCTGATCATGGGACGAGATGCTGTACAGACGTCGTCAAATCAAGAAACCCCCACGTTCACACATACCCCCTATGAAGTCAGCATTGGAACCTACCGTTTCAAACTTTGGGAAGTTTCGTCCATCGAATCAACGGGTTTTTTCCGGACCTTATTTTTGAAATGGCGCCTGAAAAAGTCATACAAGAAACTGTGCGAAGACAATGGGGTATATCTTCTCTTGTATTGTATGAAGGGATCAATGGCCGAGAAGGCACTGGTCAAGGATTATAAATCCTTTACTGATATCGTCGGCTCGACTGCTGGTTCAGGCCGCATACCAGTCGCCGCTGTGGTTACCTTCATGGAAGGTTATCCTCAGAACATGGATCAATGGTGGACAAGTAATAAGGATAATCTGGAACGCCTCGGGATGCGGTTCTCCGCACACGCTTGTATCACTTCCCTCCCTGACAATCCACACGCATCACCCGCCATGCGTGGACGTCGACAGCGGTCAGAAGATGTTATCCGCAGCCTCCTCTATCAGTCCTATCAAATGGGCAGTACCCCCGTCATCTCCAATATAGTGTCCGCTTCTTGAAACAATTGTGGTTCTTGGATTTATGTTAGCGTCTGTATGGTTGGGTCACTACGCATGCTACTTTATGATACTTCAAGGATACTCTGGCTTGTATACTTACTGCTCCAGCGTAGAAATCATGAACGGTTGTTTGTACTATCTAATTACCAATTCTACATCCTGGTACCATCACAGCATGTGCATATTTTCCTTTCGTTTGCACTACATATAAATTACAGCTAGGACTCGGATGCATATTTGAACCAATTGAGTGTGGATTTAGAACGGCACAAAGACACCCGAAACTTGAAAGTGTGGGCGATAGTCGCCACCCCAGTCACTGCTTTCAGTGACAACTATTTGTCATATTGATACATCAGGGTTTGGAAAATCCGTCTAAGTACCTCGCACTTAAGAGTGGGGGTGGGGTGGGGAGCTTGTCCTGCCACTGTAGGACATTCCACCAAGAGCGAGAGTGACAGGAAAGAGATTTGGCTTCGTGTGATCATTTGTATTTGATTGCACATTGTCACAAACTCTTAATAATGACATCCATACTGCAAGATCGTCAACTACCTCACAGTGGAGCGCGTCCATACACGTACGACGTATCTGGTAGTTGAAGTGCGGGGTCCAGTTGCCGTGGAGGAATCCTGATCAACAACCTCGAACGCGCTGGAAGAGGGCCATAATAGTAAGGGCAGTTAGGATAGAGCTACGACATGAAACCAGGTATGGGGGATTGACGCAAAATCGTGTAAAAATATGTCTGTTGAACTGGCATACCGTTTCAGAAGTAGGGAAAGATGACGCAGTGATCAGCACAGGACTACTTCGGTGCTATCACTGGAGCTCCGAATCATTGATTGGAACATGGACTAGCAGGTATCCAGTGAATGGTGTCGTGTCATACATAATCCACCCAGAGTCCTGTTCACGGTCGTGTATTATTACTGCAGAATAATCTTGAAAGAATCAGCGTCAATCACAAGCTAAATCAATTTGCTTACGAAAAAAGCTTCAGAGTGTTGGAACACGATACCTGAGAGGCTATTGATTAATGATGAACAAACACAAAGATCAGTGTGGGAGGGTAAGAGCCCTGCTCAGCATTAGCATAACCTCACTGACGTTCGCAGGACCTTTCATACCTTTCAAAGTTTCTGGAAGAGTGCGCCAGCATATTTCAGGGCAGTAACAGCTCCACGCTCATCCAAAGTTCCGCTCTTCTAGGCGTTAATTGAGGAATGCCGTATCTGAATTACGACTTGGTACAGCGGACTGATACATTTGCCATGCTTGCATCTCGGACGCTCGTTTCTCATGATGCAGTCGTGCACCTGAGGAGCTTTTGCTTTCAGGGGGATGAGTAGTTGATGATGAGCCAGAAGCGATGTTGTACCCCATGCTACTGTTGAGGAGCACAGGGTTTTGTGGGACTGTACCAATCGCGCGATGGATGCTTGAGAGTGTTATTATTCGGATATCCCGTCCTTCGATCATTTGGAGGTCATAGAATCGGTAGAGGAAGCGAAGGATGGTTATCTTGCCTGCTCCGGACTCGCCAACAAGGGCTACACATCCTCAGGGAGGGTAAGGTATTTGGAGGAGATGTTGTGTAGCGTGGGGATTGGCTGTCGCAGAACAAGCACCCGTTTTGTATTGGGTAGTTTGTGAGGATTAGGATGGGTATGCAGGGAAGGAGACCAATTCCTCAGTATCAGGTGCTCAGAGTCACCTGGAAGACGTAAGCTCTCGGTAGCCTCCCCTAGGCCTAGTCAGATCATATAGAAGGAAGACAGCCGGCGTAAATAGGTGACGAACGCCACGTCACCGCGACGTAAGTGCAAAAAATGGCACAAGTCGATTGCACATGGACACCTCACACTGCACCTCACACAAAGCAAAAAGCATTCAATACCACATCTCGCTCACCTACCTCCATATGTATACTGTTCCGATGCCTCGTCAGCGCCACGCTCGCCATCACGACTCCTACCACAACGCCCAGACGTATGCCTGCAGTGTGCACAGAAGGTCATAAGATAAAACTTGGAGTAAGTAGGGCCATGGACTATGGGAAAGGGTACAACGTCAAGGGTGCCAAAGGTGCTGATGCTCATCGACCATGTGTTTGATAAGCAGGAAGCCATTAATGAGGCGATGGGCTGCACGGAATGTACATTGTACGTATTGTGCCAATGAAATGACATTACACGATTCGTCCGCGTCAATTCCCGAATCGTACCATTACGGGTCCATCCACATGGAGGCCTCGAGGCGATATGATCAGTAATACAGTCTGGACTGTGCAGCATGCATGCTACCAGGCTTTCTTACAAATCTCGGTGAATGCCTTGCAAAGATCGGATCGCAAATGTAGTCGCTTCACTCCTTGAAACCATCCTCCAAAGGTAGCCCTACCCATGACAGAACCCGCACCTGAAGAGTGAGCCTTCTTGGAGTTCAATGACCATTGCCTTGACGTTTTATATCTTGCAGCGATAGTAGTGCTCCTAGTGACTTCACATCTCAAATTTCTGAGACGTTGAAGCTTGGATCTCCATGTAATTCAGGTTCCTTCGGCGTGGTTTATCGACGTACCATCAAGTCGAGCAAAGACTCAATGGAGGTCTGTCTGACTAACCAACCCTCGTGAATCGACCATCGAATATCCATTAGGTAGCAGTGAAGGTGTTCAAGATTGATCCCGGGAGAACTATGGAGAAAATTGAAAAAGTGGGTCAACTAACTAGATTGTGATCACTTCGCTCCATGATCTGTGTAGACAATGCGTCGGGAACTCCTGGTTTGGCTAAGATTGAAGCACTCGACTATCGTACCGCTACTTGGCACCGCGACGGTCGAGTCTCCATTTCCGGCTCTCGTTTCCCAATGGATGTCTTCTGGGACATTATATATGTACCTTGAACAAGTTACCGCTACCGTTTCAACTAAAATTGAATTAGTGAGTCCCTTGTTCACAACAATCACATTCGCCAAGCATTCATCAGTTTTATGCTACAAGGCCATAGGCGTTGCTGATGGCCTGAATTACCGTCAGTCGCCTTCTATCATTATCTCATTATTGTTGTTTTTCATACTTACCCAGTTCACTCGGAGAATATCATCCACGGAGACCTTCATCCTGTATGTACAGTTATCTCTCTGTGGATGTTGCACTCATTCACAAGCCTTAGGCAAATGTGCTCATAGATGATTCGGGGAATCCACGTCTCACGGATTTCGGTCTCGCGACAGTCGCAGGGGATGCAGAATTGCAGTTGTCCATGACGACCGCGACCCGCACCTTAGATTCTCGATGGCGTGCGCCTGAAATCGTTGGAATCGAGCGTGACCCTGAAAAACCGTCTTTCAAGAGTGATATCTATGCCTTGGGTGGTGTTATTTTCTTTGTGCGATCTCAGTGTTTTCTGCCCCTCTATCCTAATCCGTTTCCTCCCAGATCATCTCGGGGGATGTACCATGGAAGGAGAAGAATTCGGTTCAAATCTGCATCACGCTGTCGCAAAAAGCCGAACATCCGCGTCCCGACAACATCCTTGACTATCACTGGACATCAATTCAAAGATGCTGGTCTTGGGATGCGCGGAATCGCCCGGATGCTATGGAAGTCATTGAATGCATTACACCGAAGAACATCATCATTTTCGGGGAACGTGGCGCTGGGAAGAGCTCCGTCATCAACCTCCTGGCAGGTAGGAAGGTCACTGAGACCTCGTCAGACCAGGACAGTCTTACATTGCATTACGACGCATATGGTACCACCATCGACGGCATACCGTATCGCATCTATGATACTACTGGGTTCGATGACTACCGCACGAACCCTAGCGGATTCCTTTACGCTATCACCAATGCTCACAAGTTGGCTAAGGAGCTCCGTGAGAAAGGAGGAGTCAATCTGCTGTTGTACTGTATCAAGGGGGACATAATACCACCAACATTCATCACTAACTACAGGCTCCTCTATGAGCTTCTCTTTGAGGAGAAGGTACCAATCGCGCTCATCGCCACTCACCTAGAGAGAGAGGATCACATGGACGATTGGTACAACACGCAACAAGGGATGGTTCGAGCGTCAGGCGGTCAAACATGTCGATCATGCTTGTATCACTACAGCGGACAATCCGGACCCGAAGTGCACGGAGAAGTACGAAATGTCCAGAACAGAATTGGGCAAATTGATCAGTCGACAAGCACAACACTGGAATAGAGGGGATTGGTCGCATGCGAGGGCCGTTGAGGCAGATGACTCCTCAATCGGGCAAGCAAGCAAAGCAGACGTTCTTAGAGTCCTCACGAAGCGCTGCGGGTTGGGGGAAAGCTTAGCAAAGGTCGTGATTCGAAATCTTGCTCCTAACATGGTTCAAAGGTATGTAGTCTTCAGAGGCTATTTGCGCTTTTTTTTCTAACGGCAGACGTTATATAGCAGTGTCCGGACCATTCCTCCTGAAATGGCTGAAAGGTCTGTAGTCGTCAGATGCCGTTTGCGTCGTACTTTTCTAACGTCGAGCTCTACCTAGCACTATTCGGACCATCCGTTCTGAAATGACTGAAAGGTATGTATTGTTCTGATGTCGTTTGCGTCGTACTTTTCCAACCTCAAACACTACATAGCACTATCCAGACCACCCCTCCTGAAATAGTTGACAGGTATGTAGTCTCCAGATAACGTTTGCGCAGTATTTTCCAACCTTAAACCCTACATAGCACTATCCAGATCACCCCTCCTGAAATGGTTGAAAGGTTTGTAGTCTTCAGACACCGTTTGCGTTGTAGTTTTCTGATCTCAAACGTTACCTAGCACTATCCGGACCATCCGTCCTGAGATGTCCGAAAGGCACGTATTCTTTCAGATGCTGTTTGCACCGTATTTATCAAACGTCATGTAGCACTATACAGACCACTCCTCCTGATATAGCTGACAGGTACATAGTCTTCGGGTGCCGTTTCGTCGCATTTTTCTAACCTCAAATGCTGCATAGCACTGTTCAGGCTGTCCCTCCTGAAGCGGTTACAAGGTACGTACTTTTCAGATGCTCTTAGTGCCGTAGTTGTCTAATGTTGACAAGTAGGACCAAGCCCGACACAACCTTTAGTATGCCCGATACCCCCATACCGGAGGGACTGCAGGTGGTTAAGTACCACAGTCCTCCTAAACGGTATGTAGTCTCCATATGCTCCGTATTTTAAAAGTGTTAATCAGCGAGATAGGAACAAAAGTATTGTAATATTTGGGGCGGAAGCAGCAGGAAAAAGCGCACTTGTCAACCTCATGGCAGGCGAAAATGTGGCGACGACATCTAGTGACGCGATTGTTTGTACGCAGCATTGGGAAGAGTATCCCATCAGCTTCGCCGGCGAGTCTTATAGTGTCTTCGACACCATGGGAATCGATGAACCGCAGATTGGAATTCCACAGTACCTCGATGCTGTCGAAAACGCCTATCGGCTCATCAAGATGCTAGACGAAGAAGGCGGCATTGATCTTCTTCTATTCTGTATGCGCGCCGGCAGACTCACCGCTACGCATCGGAGCATCTACCGGCTCTTTAACGAATTCCTGTGCGAGAAGAAGGTTCCTGTTGTTCTTGTGTTCACACACCTCGAAATTGAGCCAGGGGGGATGGAGAACTACTGGGAGAGAAACCGCAACACCTTCGAAAAATACCTGAGCCCGATCGCCGGTCATGCGTGCATCACCGCCACTAGAGGAAATTCCCCGCAACGTTATGAAGAATCACGCACTACGATCCGGAATGTTGTTCAGCGATTGACCGCTGACAGGCAGAGGGATACCTTGTTCGCGTCGTTGATACGTAAGCCGAAGGAGTTACTTGCCGGGGGTCCGCTTGTGAAAAGGAAGGATCTTGTCCCTCTTCTCACAAAGCGTTGTGGTATATCTCCAGACGTCGCAAAACGGTTGGCTGATAGAATCAGGCAAGACGTAGGTTGATGATTTCAACCATGCCTTATGCTCACCCGATTGTAATTGTAGACTTAGTCTTTATCGAGGATATGTTGCACATCTGAGTTGATACTAATACATAATTCATATGATCACTTGCATCACATGTGAATTCGTTCTCCCTTCCATTCTAGCGCTGATAGAATTCCATCACTGCAGGTTACATAAATTACTACACCACGCATGGCAAATACAAAGTGTATAAAACGTACGCCAACAACATCCCAACATCCCAGACGACATGAGAGTAACAGGGAGAATGGTAGAAGGTCGGCCATAAGCGATGTTATACCCGATACTGGCGTTGAAGAGCACGGGATCTTAAGGTGCGACGCCTATTGCGCGACGCAGGCCTGAGAGCGTTACTGTGCGGATGTCTCGACCGTCGATCAGGATACAGCCCTGAGCCGGGTTGGAGTTCGTAGAAGCGGTAGAAGAGGCGCAGGATCGTGCTTTTGCCTGCTCTGTGCCTACCAATTCCTTGGCATCAGGTTCATCGACAATTTCAGTGAGCTCATTGCTCGGTATCGACGAGGCTTTGGTTGATTGCACAGTATATGCCGCCGAGGTTCGACGGAGGGAAGTAGAGCTGGTATGGATGACATCAGCATGGTGATGATTAGCAGACGACAGCTCTGCACCACACGAAGGAGATAAGGTACCCACCTACGCATAATAGGTGATGAACACCACAAATCACTAGTGTTACTCTGTCCCCTCCTGATGCGCGACACACGATCAAATAACCGACCAGAAGACTGGATGTGATAATCAGCGTCTGTACAAGGTTCAGGAGGTTGACAGATACCACAGGTGCGATCGGCATTTGCGCTCACGATCAAAATGAAACACAGGTTTGGTTTGGAAATTTGAAACAAGACGTGGTTTTTGAAATGAGATAAGACGGAAACACTCACGAACAACCCTATTTTTTAAACTCTGATACTCCCCAATAGCCTCCGTATACCTCTGCGCCTCATACGGCTCCCCTCGAAATACTTGACAGTCTCGTAGTTAATGGGACAATCCGTATGGGTCCCACGAGTGACCTGAGCATGCATGCAGTTAAGATTCACTTCATAATCGTAGACAAAACGAAGCAGGACTGAGCACTCACCACATCCCGCCCATTCATTCGCCTCTGTATACTAGTCCTACAGCACGTAAGTATGATACTCGCCCAGATATAACTCCAACCACAACATCCAATGCAAGTTCGAATCTCACAACAAACGCGACAAGCGCAACATATGCATCCACGAATCCAGGAATCATCGTGAATCCAATAGACTCGCCAACACGGTTTATTGCGCTTCCTCTATCGAGAATACGGAGCAGCTCGCCCGTCTTGCGTTTCGTATATCAACTGAGAGAAAGAGCACATGATCGAATGAGAGCATCGACATGCTGCGATCGCTGTATTGCATGAGTGGGATCCAGAGTGCGTTGCAGATGGCTGAGATAGCCTGAAGATGCGAGGAATCGGAACCGGACGTAGGTGATTAGGTACGACCATGAGCTGGCGCTGAATGCAGGAAATGTAGTTAGGTCTGGTGTGTCGAAGGTAGTGATCTGTGGCAAGTGAGTGGGAGAAATGGGTTGACTATGCATCCAAGAACAAGGACGAGGAAACAGATTAACTGGGAAATAGTTAATTGGGGTGATAGAATGCAAGGGAGATACGCACTGTGATGAATTGCAGCTTTGGATAGTGGGAAGGCCGGAAATGGAGCGTGAGGCGAGTTATACGGGTGGAGAGTTCGCATCATAAGGGATCCACAGTTACTTCGCACGGGGTTGTCTGTAAAAGCGTTAGGTTGCGCTACACTAGATTAGCAGCCCAATATACTGACCTTGTCACGGTTTGGCTCTCGCACACCTGGAATTGAATCTTATTGGGGACACACACATTGCACAGCGGGTGGTAGGATTGCTTTTAGAGATGGAAGTGACATATCAAATGGTACTACAAGGACCATCAGCGTCTGCATCTTCTATTAAGTTGCAACACAGTAAAACAAGTCATGAGAGGATATGTCGGGAGCGGTCTCATACACGCATCAGCTTCTTCTGTGTAACGATGTTATTGCAGACAAAGGTAAACGACACGAGGAAAAAAGTGCACAAGTGGTAGGACACATACAAAAAATTGGGTATGCATGACTAGAGGATGTGCAAATGTGATGCGCGTCTGAATTTAATTGATTGATAAGGTAAATGAATTGAATTCTGATGGAAGCGGCGGGTGCTACTAGGCTACTAGTAGGATTGCAAAATGGTTGCAACAGCAACGAATCGTGAGGGATGTCGGACCGTTCCAAAGGACGACCTGGACGATGTGGAGTGAGAGCGTAATTATCAGCGATGATCATGCTTGTGACTCTGACGTGTAGCGTGAGCGCTAGGAGCTTGATTGTCACTGGCAGCGTAACTGTTACATAAGGGACGACAGTCTTAACTACTTACAGTCATATCAATGTCATCATTGCACGATCCCTGAATCCATGATCCATCATAGCCTCTAGCTTCCAGGCGACCTACAGCATGGCTACCAGCTGGCCGCCTTACGAACCCAGATAGGCGCCTTGCATATGTATCAGCTTGAAAACCAGCCTGCTTCACTTCCCAGATCTCGCCTCCTGCAAAGCCCTACCCATGATAGCTGAACAGCGCTAGTGAGTAGTCTCCCATAATGACACAGTCCCTCGACCTTTTATTTTGCAGCGATACCCTTAGCGACTTCAGATTTCAAATTTCTGCATTGGAGTTCGGGAATCCATGCACATCTGGTTCATTTGGCACCGTTTTACCGAGGCACCATCAATACCAACGAAGGCACAAAAGAGGTTTATTGGACCAACCTTGTCTGATTGCATCAATAATCCATCTAATATTCATCAGGTCGCAGTGAAGGTGTTCAAGATTGATTCCGGGAGGGCTGTGGAGAAATATGAGAAGGTCAGTCATATAACCGAAGTTTGCCGATTCAATCACTCTTCGCTCAATGCCTATGTAGGCCAATGCGTCGGGAACTCAAGGTGTGGCTTAGACTGTCAAAACACCCAACTATCGTCCCGCTACTTGGAATCGCACACGTCGGGCTTCCATTACCGGTTCTCATTTCTCAATGGATGCCCTCTGGAACATTGTATACGTACCTCGAGCAACCTATCAATACAATCACCGCTTCCAATAAAGTTGAATTGGCGAGTTTTTTGTTCATTAATCGCATTCGCCAAGCGTTGATCGATTTTATGCTACAAGGTCAGGGGCGTTGCCGACGGCCTCGGATATCGTTCGTAGATCACTATCCTATTGTTATTTTTGTTCCTAATGTCTACCCAGTTCACTCGGAGAATGTCGTTCACGGAGACCTTCATCCCGTATGTACGGTTGTCTTTCTGTGGATATTGTACTCATTCATAAGCCTCAGGCAATGTACTTGTAGATGGTGTGGGGAATCCACGTCTCACAGATTTCGGTCTCGCAACAGTCGTAGGAGACGCGGAGTTGCAGTTGGGTACGACAACTGTGACACGTGAATTCGATGTTCGATGGCGTGCTCCTGAAGTCATTGGAGTCGATCCGAAGGATGAGCCTGTACGGCCGAATTTCAAGAGTGATATATATTCTTTTGGTGGTGTCATGTTCTTTGTGCGATCTTTTCGTTTTTCTGTAGTTCTATCCTAACCTTTCTCCTCTTAGATCGTCTCGGGGGATATACCATGGAAAGAGAAGAAACAGCCACATATCATCATTGAGTATCGAAAAGAGCGACTCCTGCTCGTCCCGATAACATTTCTATGATCACTGGAACTTGATTCAGAAATGCTGGTCTTGGAACCCAGACGATCGTCCAGAGGCAACGGAAATCACCTGCAGCGATATCCATGACGACTTCACATCTCAAATTTCTGCGTTGAAGCTCGGGAATCCGTGCAAATCTGGTTCATTTGCCACTGTTTACCAGTTCACCATCGAGACCAGCGAAGGCACAAAAGAGGTTTGTCTTACCACAGTACCCAAGCTCTTGAATCGTTCATCTGATATTCATCAGGTCGCAGTAAAGGTGTTCAAGACTGATTCTGGGAGAGCCGTGGAGAAATATGTGAGGGTCAGTTATCTAATTGGAGTTTGGCGATTCAGATCACACTTCGCTCAATGACCTATGTAGGCAATGCGTCGGGAACTTAACGTGTGGATTAGAGTGTCAAAACACCAAAATATCGTACCGCTACTTGGCACTGCAGACGTCGAGTCCCCGTGTCCTGCTCTCGTTTCGCAATGGATGCCCTCCGGAACATTGGATACGTACCTCGAGAAGCATGGTACAATTACCACTTTGGCTAAAGCTCATCTGGCGAGTCTTGTTCACCAATCACATTCGCCAAACATTGATTGATTTTATGCTACAAGGTCAGGGGCGTTGCCGACGGCCTCGGATATCGTTCGTAGATCACTATCCTATTGTTATTTTTGTTCCTAATGCCTACCCAGTTCATTCGGAGAATGTCGTTCATGGAGACCTTTATCCCGTATGTACGGCTGTCTTTCTGTGGATGTTGCACTCATTCATAAGCCAGGCGAATGTACTTGTAGATGGTGCGGGGAATCCACGTCTCACAGATTTCGGTCTCGCAACAGTCGTAGGGGACCCAGAGTTACAGTTGGGTACGACAACTGCGGCGCGTGAATTCAATGTTCGATGGCGTGCTCCTGAAGTCATTGGAGTAGATCGGAAGGGTCGGCCTGTACGGCCGAATTTCAAGAGTGATATATATTCTTTTGGTGGTGTCATGCTCTTTGTGCGATCTCTTTGTTTTTCTGTAGCTCTATCCTAATATTTCTCCTCTCAGATCGTCTCGGGGGATATACCATGGAAAGAGAAGGCACATCCACAGATCATCATTGAGCTATCGAAAAGAGCGACTCCTGCTCGTCCCGATAACATTTCTGATGATCACTGGAACTTGATTCAAAAATGTTGGTCTTGGAACTCAGCGGACCGCCTGGAGGCAGCGGAAGTCATTGGATGCCTTGCAACGAAAATCACCAGGCATGTAGTCTTTAGATGAAGCTCCGTATTTTTCCAGTATTAACAAGCGAGGACAGGCCTAAAACTATCGTACTATTTGGGGACACGGGAGCAGGCAAAAGCTCACTCGTCAACCTCATGGCGGACAAAGAGGTAGCGTGCACATCTTCCGACATGCGACGCTGTACTATGCAGTGGAAAGACTATGCCATCGATTTCGGTGGCGACTCGTATACGGTTTTCGATACCATTGGACTACATGAACCGCAGCTGGGAATCAAAGAGTACCTGAAGTCTGTCGAGAATGTCTATCGACTTATCAAGGAATTGGATGGAAGAGGCGGCATCGATCTGCTTCTATTTTGCGTTCGCGCTGGCAGAGTTACTGCTACGCTTCAGAGCAACTACCGGCTCTTTCACCACGAATTCCTCTGCGAGAAGAAAGTCCCGATTGTTCTTGCGATCACGAACCTCGAAAGAGAGCAGAGGATGGAGACCTGGTGGGAGAGAAACCAAAGCACCTTCGACAAATACCAGATTCAGGTCGCCGGTCATGCGTGTGTCACCGCCGCCAATAAATTGGACGGCAGACACGACACCTTTATGAAGAATCGCGCATCACGATCCGCAATCTTGTTCAGCAATTTACCGCTGACGGGCAGAAGCAAGCATGGATAGGAGGGAACAACCTGTTCGTGTCGTTGATGCGTAAGCTAAGGGATTTAGTTCCAGAGGGTCAGAATGCGAGAAAGAAGGATCTTGTCCCTCATCTCACGAAGCGTTGTGGTGTATCTCCAGACGTCGCAAAACAGTTGGCTGATATGATCAGGCAAGATGTATATTGATGACTTTAACTATACCTTATGCTTACCCGATTGTAATTGTGGACTTCGTCTTTGTCGAGGATATGTTGCACATCTGAGTTGGTACTACATACTCTACTATATAATTCATATCATCAATTGCATGACTTGTGTCTTCATTCTCCTTTCTATATTCTAGCGCTAGAATTCCACCTCTGCAGATTATATAAATTCCTGTACCACGCATAGCAAATACAAAGTGTATAAAACTCACGCCCACTGCAACAGACCAACATCCCAGACCATGGTACCACCACTCCCGCTGCTCGTCATACTACTTGCCTCTCGCAAGCTCACGTCCCGGTGTCAAACCCCAGGCAATTTCGGAGCTTCACCGCTGAGACTTATCTTCTCGCAAGTCTCTGGAAATTATGCGTCGAAAGCGCTCTCTTATGTGCAGGGAAACCCGTCCGTGGAGGCGTGGTCACTTATGCGCCAAACGTAACACTCGCGTCTTGTCCATGCGCAGGTACGACTGAACACTCTGGATAACTGTGAATGGAAGGCGCATCGGACGTGGGTGCTGTCGTTGAGAAGGCTTGGGGTGCATCGTCGGATACGGGGGATGATATAGGTACATGTGGTTTGGCTTGTAGGGATGCTAGAACGACTTGGGGAGAATCAACGACTATGCGCTCTTCGACTGCTGTGCTGCGCGTTTCAAATTCGGGAATGCCGACGACGGGTGCATCGTCATCGATGTTGTATCCAGCTGGGATTTTTGGACGCGCTGATCTGACCTGCTACATGGATGCAAAGAGGCCATTAAGTTGAAGGAGCTCCCTGTATGTAAGTCCTACTCAACGATCCGCCCGTCCTTGAGAACCATAATCCTTCCCAAGAACACAAATCGGCACCATCACTAAGAAAAAACACCCAAGGAAAACCACTCACTTATCAGTCCCCTTGATCGTACTCAATCGATCCGCAATACTCAAACAACTTCCATCCACAAGTCTCCCAAGCGCACCATCCAACGCACTAGTAGCCTAATCCAAAAGCGGCACCCTCGTATTCTTCACTATGGTCCTAGCGATTACCACGCGCTGCTTCTCACATCCACTCAGTCTCACGCCCCTCTCCCCAACCTTCGTCTCATACCCCTCTGGGAAACTCATGATACGGTCATAGCAGATCTGAATATTCTAATCCTGCCTACAGTCGTATTACATGGTGATAACCAATCGTAATGAAACAGCCTCTATACCCAGCTACCGTAATGAGCAAACCTGCGTCATTTATGAAGTTTTTGGATCACATCTTTTGCTAGGCTATCCTCCATCCCGCAGCGCTTCACGAGGACCCCAAGAACGTCTGACTTGCTTGGACGTCCCGTTAAGAGGTCCTTCAACTTTCCAATGAACCGGCCAAGCCACCCATCTCCTCTATTCCAGTCCACTACTGTATCCTTATTCCGTATAATCAAGTCACTCACTTCCTTTTGGATCTAGGTTAGCCACTGCAGTGATACAAGCATGATCAACACACTTGACTGCATGACTGTCGAACGATCCCTCGTTTCGCGCGTACCAATCATCCATGAGGTCTTCCTTCTCCAGGTGGGTAACGATGAGCGCAACTGGTATCTTCTCCTCGAAGAAAAAATCACACAATAGCCTGTAGTTGGTGACGAACGTCGGTGGTATCCTGCCTGTCTTGATGCAGTACAGCAGCAAATGGACTCCTCCGCTGACCCATAGCTCTTTTATAACTTGTCAGTCGATAACAACATTGAGAAATGGGCTTGGGTCCATGCGGTTGCCATCGACCCCGGCAGTATCATAGATGCGGTACGGCGCACCCTTGATGGTGACATTATACGTTTCATGGCGTGTTCGGCGCCCAGAGAGGTCCTAGCAACCTGGTGCCCTGCGAAGAGGTTGATGATGGAGCTTTGCCCGACGCCACTTTCTCCAAAAATGACAATGTTTTGGCAGACATTAACAATACTTAATGAATCTAGCATGGCGCTTCTTCAGTACTGGGCTTCTAGCAACAAGAGGGCACAACGGTGAGCTCACGATTATAGTGAAGTTGTTTCTTCTGGCTGGGTGGACGATCTTCGATGAGAATGACAAGTCAACAGCTTCTGATGCTTATGCCATTGCAGGCAGGACACGGTGCACAACGAAGATTACGACCTGCAAAGCTAACATGAGGATGCATATGGGTATCGACTACCCCTTTTCGTTGAAACTAGAACCAAACTTTAACAGTTGCAACGTGCAAGCAACATTGTGCAGCGCTCGTTGTGAAATGTAACCGATCGCCTTCCTGGACATCATCACCGCATAACCTCCAGTGATCCATAGTAGTCGGCCAGGAATCGAGATTCAATATGCCAACCCCCACCGCCCCGAGGGCCATATGCCTCGCATCACCGCATGACGCGCCAAAGATTGTATTGCTTGCTGTCAGCAGACAGACACAATAGACCTCGAGGCCTCGATAGGTCACTGTCGTTCAGCACGTGCTAACATTGTGTCCGCCTCCTGCATCGGAAGTTACCTAGAAGGTTGGCCGAAACCTTGAACTGGAAGCGCCAAAAGCAAACTCAAATGGGTTGCTTCCTAACATGAATATGCTAATAGTGTCCACAGATATCAATGACTTGCTGCGGCGATATTAACAGGTCCTGATGTGATTGCAATGAACTTGCGGTTGGCGAACAGTAATATAATCACAATAGTACTCAATTCGAAGTTGGCTTTTGAACGGCTCGTACACGACATGTACAGATCATGTCGGTTAGTACGGCGGTACTACCTATGTTCACGTTTAGTTTGTGGCAGTTTATGATAAGGACGGCTCTTAGAACTTATTACATAAAGGTTTTACGTATTGAACTTGAAGTCAGAGGTTCCTTCAAGTTTGTCATGGTGGTACTAGCAGTCAGTGCTAGTGCAACTGGTGATCGATTGATCTATGGAAGTCTATTCAAAAACGCTCCAGTGACGTGCCCGCTTGCACACTGACTTTGCCTCTGGTGTCAATATTAAAAGTATAGATCCTTCCATCAGATTCCAAAGCCTCGAGGCAGTACCACGATCAGCAATGCTTCTCGGATAGAATACGAGAATGGTCTGATCTGCATGGCTGCCAGGTCTTCTTATAATCCCCAGCGGAAGCCTTGCACAACTTGGAAAGATTGCACCACAAATTCAAGTACGAGTCTACTATTCTTCCTGAAAATCTCCTCCTGCCGCAAGTCAGCCTACCATGAAGGGACTTGCGCTTGAAGAGTGAGTGTTCCCCATAACGTGCCTTGACCCAAAGGCTTCATCGTGTTCTGCAGTGATACCCCTCGTGACTTCACATCTCAAATTTCTGCTAGTGGGACTTCGAAGGACGAAATTCCATCTGCTGCTACTTTGGTATAGTTCATCAGCGTACCATTGAGTTCAGCGAGGACATGGTGGAGGTTCGTCCGACCAACTTTTTCCCGAGTTTATCAATTGTGACCATGGACAGGTCACAGTGAGCGACTCTGGGCATCGTCCGGACCACAAACGTACCCGAGCCCATCGATCACTTTATTTCTATTGATACCTCTCGTAACTTCACATCTCGAATTTCTGCTACTGCGACCTCGAAGGACGAAATTCCATCTGCTGGTACCTTTGGCATAGTTTATCGACGTACCATTGAGTCCAGCGAAGGCACAATGGAGGTTGGTTTGACAAAATTTTACCCCAAGTTCACCAGTCGTCCTCTAATGGCCATTGACAGGTCGCAGTGAAGATCTTCAAGATTGGTCCTCAGGCCGGGAGAACCATGCAAAAATTAGCAAAGTCAATTTTCCGCTACTAGCTGGAGTGCCCCAACTCAACTAACACTTTGCTCAATGATAGGGAATAAATCGAGAACTCAGGGTGTGGCTTGAACTGAAACACCCGACTATCGTCCCGCTACTTGGTATTGCGAAGGTTCAAGATTCTCTATTTCCGGCTCTCATTTCCGAATGGATGTCTTCTGGGACATTATATGCGTACCTCAAGGAGCAAGGTACAATTTCCGCATCTACTCGGATCAAATTGGTGAGTCTCTGGTTCACAATAATCAAACTCACCAAGAGTTAATCTATTTTCATGCTACCAGGCCAGGGGCGTTGCTGATGGCCTCGAATATCGTTCGTAGATCTCTATTATGTTATTATTTTTTTCTTGATGCCTGTTGGATCAGTTCACTCCCGAAGTGTCGTTCACGGAGACCTTCATCCTGTATGTCGAGTAGTCTCTGCGGGTGTTACACTCATTCATAAGCATCAGGGGAATGTGCTCGTAGATGGTTCAGGGCATCCACGTCTCATAGATTTTGGTCTCGCGACAATCGCAGGGGACGTAGAGTCGCAATTGAATACGACGACCGCAGGCCGCAGTGTCAATCCTCAATGGCGTGCACCTGAAGTCATTGGAATCGACCCGGAGACTGAACCTGTACGACCGAATTTCGAGAGTGATGTATATTCTTTTGGCAGTGTCATGTTCTTCGTGAGATATCTGTATTTCTCTGCAACGCTATCCTGAGCTTTTCCTCTCTCAGATCGTCTCAGGGGTTACACCGTGGCACGAGAAGAAAAGTTCAAATCATATCATCATTGAGCTATCAAAGGAGCTACTCCTACACGTCCCGACAACATCCTTGACGATCACTGGAACTTAATCAGCAAATGCTGGTCTCGGGACCCCATGTGTCGCCCAGAGGCAACCGAAGTCACCAAATGCATTGCAACGCAAATTGCCATCATTAATTCAGAAGAGATGAAGTGGCTGTTATGTAGGTCGTCTTCAGATACCTTTTGTGCCGTATTCTTCTAACCTCAAACCCCACATAGCACTACACAGAGCCCTCCTAAACGCACTTCAGGAGAGACTGAACTGACTGATAGGTAAGTCGTCTTCATGTACCCCTTTGTGCCGTATTCTTATAACCTCAAACCACACATAGCACTATACAGAGCTCTACTAAATGGAATTCAGTAGAGACTAAAATAGCTGAT
>NW_024538635.1:0-89673 GCF_016647635.1 Suillus subaureus
ACATTTGTCTTTCCATTTGATGTCAGAAATTAGAGAAAGCTCAGCCCTCTTGGATGCATTCTCAGAACTGAAGAAGCAGAGCCAAGCCATGCAACCTCAGGACCCCCATAGATTAAAGGACTCATTGGCCTTCCTCATTCAGCCGCCAGAGCCAGTGTCTGTTCTTATGGATGCTATGGCTTCAGGGTGATCACAGGTTAGATGTACAATCTTGGCTAGAGACTGTGGAGATCAGTGTGGTTGCAGACCCATAATGGGCGAACCTGGCTGTGGACTTATTGGGAAAGACTAGCTGCAGACACTGGGTGGGCAAACATGGCTGCAGGCTCAAGCAGGACAAGACTGGCTAACCCTTAGTGGGCAAACTGGCTGCAGACTCAAGCAGGACAAGACTGGCTGCAGACCAGGCAACACGAGACTGGCTGCAGACCCAGTGTTATGAACTAGGATAGTTCTAATGACAGACAACTCGATAAGAGTCAGGACCTCTGCCAAGATTCTATGCAAGATGATAAGTCAAGTGTTGGTGTAAGCTAAGTCAGAAGGAGTGCTTCTAAAGTACGATTCAGAGACAAGAGATTGGAGGTCTCAAGCAAAGGATATTCCAGGTAAAACCTAGTAAGATTAAAGTAAAGAACTAAAGTGTACAAGAGGACTATTTATAGTGAGCTACAAGTGCTTTAGGGCAGACATGAGAATGTATGTGAGTCAGAGATAAGGGATATGTAAGTGATAGCAAGAATAAGGTCATCTAGCGATGGCAACAGCGATCGTGATGTAATACAAGGTATGAGTCAAAGATGAGTCTAGCGGTGGCATCATGCGGCTCATGACATAATACACAGTAAGAGAGAGAAATGAATAGGGGCGTACATGGTTGTAACATTACCCCTCATTTAGAGACAAAGTCACCGACTTTAGTTATCCTGGTTAGCCCAATAGATAGGGTCAGCGTCATAGTTAGAGTCCAATAAGTCATCCTGTTCTTCAATCACAGTAAACTGCAGTCTATTGGCAATCTCAGTGGTGTGATAGAGAGCTGGGTAGAAGCCTGGGTCAGTCCAGATCAATGGGATTACTGCTTCACCTTTTAGATCTTTACAAAAGACCAATAAGTGCCCAGGTGCTTCAGCTTTGCAAACCCGACAGTAGTATGATGGACAATTCTTGTGACAGTGTCTGGCAGCGTGGCAGTTGCAACATATGACATTATTGACAGTTTCCGTTTTTACTGTAGTGATGGTGGAGGCTGATGGAACTGGTGGTGGCAATGGGGATCTGGAATGTCATTTGTGGTTTCTGATGGTGGGGGAGACAGATGGTTCTTGTTTACTGATTCAAGCCAATCTTCGCCTAGTAGGGTAGCAATGTGCAGTGGGTGTGATGGGGGTAGGAACAGGAGAAGCTGGTACATTAGGTACAGCAGCAGGATCAAGAACATTATCCATATGCTCAATGGTAGATGATGAAAGAATCAGTGGTGGGACTGGAATGGCACTGTGTGGGGATGGAGGTCATGCCACTGGGTTTGTAGCAATTCATTCTGTGATGATATGGATAGCTTCTCTGATAGCTTCCTTAGTATCATCAGGCAACAGATGGATTGCAGTATTATGAATGCATATATGAAGATGGTGGAAGATGGTCTTGTGACGGTCATCGTCAAGCAGATTGGCTGTGCATTCAATAAGACTAGCATCTCTGATGATTCGGATGATAAGTCCGCTAGAGATTGCTCCTTTTTCTCCTAGGAGATGATCTATCTCAATAGCGTATTGTGGGGATGTGATGGCAGATTCAAACAGAACACTAGTCTCAATCTGGTCGAGGATCTCAAAGTAATCAGTGAGGGTGTCATATCCCATATGCCAAACATAGATCCCATCATATTCCCACGCTTTCCGGACCTATTTCCGGACCCCATATCCAACTCATTCCTGGATCCCCTATCCTGTCCACCCTATGCACATTCCATCCAGCAAGACATCCGGACTTTACCTCCTCTTGGATTCCAGACTACATCCACCACCTCACATATCTCAGTCCTGTTTCCACCCTGCCTTCTGGATCCCCAGATCCCCGGACCTCCGGATATTAACTGTACTATCTCCGGACCTATTCCCACCCTCCGTCCGAGATCCTGCACCTATCCCCATTTAGGCATCTCCGCCTTTCTGGTTCTCGGTTATCTCTGTTTCTGTCTTGCTGATTGATCCTTGTACTGGTTTCATCTCTGAGTTCATTTACTTATGTTCCATCTTACTTACCAATGTGTTTCCACATGCTTGTACATAGCCTTACTCCTTTGCTTACTGATCCTCTCAGATAGCCTCTAGTATATAACCCCTGTACAACTACAGTAGAATCCTCAGTCTGAATATCATCTTAGTTCCTGCTCTCTCATCTTAGATCCTGTTCTACTTGCCCAATCTTCTTCCAGACTTCAGTCCATCTGAGTCTTGTCCTTTTCCATAAGGCCTAGGAATGGATTCCCTAGGCCAGAATTCCGGACCTTCGGATTTGTCCCCTATGTCTCTGTCCCAAGTCTAGGGATTGTTTCCCTAGGCTAGAGTCTTGCCTTTCTGGCACTTACCCTCTTTCTGGACTTAGGTCCACTTCCTGTCCCTCCAACTCTACCTTAGGGTAGTCTACCTCTGTTTGCTTCTGCATCAGACTTCGTCTGATGTAGCCCCTATTCCTTCCGGACCTCCGGACCTCCTGTCTTCTGTACCTCTGGACCTCCTGTCCTTCAGATGTTCCGCCCTCCATACCTTCAGATGTTCTGTCCTCCATACCTCCATGTCCTGTCCTCCAGACCTCCGGACATCCTGTCCTCCTGTCCTCCAGACCTCCTATCCTTCCATCCTGTTTTCCTGTAGAAGTATTACCTTGCAGCAGGAACTCTCCTGCACTCCTCTGGACATTTCCTGCACTCCTCCAGAAGTCCTCCCACCCTCTCCACCAGAGTAGCCAGCCTCCAGAAGTCCTCTGGACTTCGTCGGACCATCATTGGACTTCCTCTGAAATGAAGGGCACATACTCAGGTAAGGGGCACAGCGTATGAGCTGAGGCCAAGCCCCTCTGAGTCAGTCTCTCTCTCCCTTGAGCATGGTTCTTAACAGAGGGTAGAGTCACTGGATAGGGTAGTGTCAGTTAGAGGCAGGGAAGCAACAGGGGGTGGTGTGTTTTTGGCAGCAGTGAGATTGATAACAGTGGCGAGTTGGTAGTCTTTGAGGGATGATGGGTGAGCAATGCTTTCAGAGGTGGAGTTCATAGCAGCGGTAAGATATTGAATGTGGAGTAGGCAACGTTGTAGGTGTTTGATGGACATCGTTCTAGGATTATAATTGATGGGTCTTTTTATATCTGGAGAGGATGTCAGTGGCATTACTCAGGTTCTCTTCAGGGATCCATTCATTACTGGCAGAGGAATATCCTTTCCAGGACACTAGATAGCGTCTTCATTTACCCATGCCTTTGTGTGATAAGATCACATTGATTTTGTATTCTTCTTCGTTATCTATGACATCTGGGGGAGGATCGTGGAAGTTCAGACCATGAATCTCTGTTTCATGATAGGATGATAGTTCGGAGGCATGGAACGTGTGGTGAACTCTCCATTGCGGTGGTAGTTGGAGTGTGAACGTGATGGGTGATAGCATGGCAATGATAGGGAAGGGGCCATATCACTTTGGCGCAAGCTTCCATGATGTTAACTGTGTGATTAGGTTCTTTCCTGATAACCAAACCTTATCTCCTATTTTCTATGGGTGGTACTTCTGCCCATGCATTCATTCTGCCATTTGCTGCATAGCAAGGTTGTGACAAGAAAGCACTTCTTCTCTCAATTTCTGAAGTAGATGGAGTCAGTCTTCTGCAGCAGGTACTGTGGAGTTGGGAAGAGTGTGTGGGAGAGCTCTGGGTTCATATCCCATCATAAGGAAGAACAGGGATGCGTTTCATGAGTCGTCTTTTTGGTGATTATGGACAAACTCAGCCATAGGAAGGTGCTCTACCCAATCCTCTGGGTGATTGTGGCAGTAAATGCGGAGATAAGTCTCAAGTTCCTGGTTGAGATGTTCAGTCTGTCCATCAGTCTGAGGATGATAAGCAGTGGATGCGGTGATGTTGTATTTTAAGAGTTTAGTGAGGGCTTTGGAGAACTTTGATACAAACTGTGGTCCTTGATTGGATATAACTTTCTCATGGAGACTGAAGTGGCAATAGACATATTTGAAGAACTTCGAGGCAATGCCTTCAGAAGTGATGGTTTTTGTACAAGGGATCAGAATTACCCCCTTCATAAGGCCATGGTCTACCATGACCATAACAGAGTCAAAACCCACACATACAGGGAGGTCGGTAATGAGATCAATGGAGACTTGGGCAAAGGGTGCAGAGGCAATGGAGGGGATAGGGACAAGTGGGGGAGTCACAGGGTGCATGTTGGACTTCATTTGCTGGCAAAGAGCACAACCATCAACGTATTTCCGAATATAGGAGCCCATAGAAGGCCACCAAAAGTCATGCTTGACAAGCTCTTCTGTCTTAAAATGGCCAGGATGACCAGCGGAAGCATGGTCATGACAACGTTCCAGAATCAGGCATCTTCCAGCAGGGTGGATGTAGGCACGATCTTTGTAATACAAGATGTCTTCTTTAATCATCCAATCAGCGAGTGCAGATTTCATGGGGGGAAGCGATAAGCCATCAAGGGCATCTGCAGCAGCTTGGAAGATTGGGTTGGGATTGGTGGGGTCTGGATTCGCGAGTGTGGTCATAAGTTCCATGTCAAGAAGTCATACAAACATAGAGTCTGGGAGGAGAGTGATGTCATCGTTGTCACCCTGTCCAGTTCTGTGATCAGGATGTCTGGAGAGTGCATCAGGGGTGGCAAGTTTAGTTCCAGCAATGTGATGGAGTTCTATGTCATAACAGGAGAGGAGGAGTTGCCAATGTGCTTGGCGACAAGTCAATTTCTGTGCAGTATGGAAGTAGAGCAGATTCTTATGATCCATAAAGACAATAACTGGATGAGGGTTTCCTTTGAGGTAATGATGCCATTTGGTGAGGGCGCAGATAATGGTGAGAAGTTCACAATTGAAGATCTGATAATTTCTTTCAGCTGGGTTCAGGGTTTGGGAGAGGTATCCACACGGATGGTAGACTCCATTTTCATCAGTCTGTAGCAAAACTGCTCTGGTAGCAATGAGTGAGGCATCAGTAGTGATGGCGAACTGCTGACTAGGATCAGGGTTTCATAATACGGGTTGCTTCAGGAAGCATTCCTTAAGTGTGGTAAATGCGGAGGTACATGGGTCAGACCAATGGAATACCGTGTCTTTCTTGGTGAGGTTGATCAAGGGTCTAGCAATGTTGGAGTAATGAGGGATGAAATTGCAATAGAAATTGCAGAACCTAAGGAACGACCAAACTTCCTTTACTGTGGTAGGGGCAGGCCAGTCATGAATACCATCGGTTTTCATGACATCCATTGCAACACATCCAGGACAGATGATCATACCTAAGTATTCAGCTTCTTTGGCATCAAAGGTGCATTTTTCTGGTTTCAGGAATAGATGTTCAGCGTGGATTCGTTCTAAGACACGATGAGTTTGAGCATGGTGGGAAGGGAGGTCGTTTGAAAAGATAAGGATGTTGTCCATGTAAATGACCAACCATCCTTCATTCATTTCTTGCTAGAAGGTCCGATTCATGTATGCCTGAAAGGTAGTGGGCGAGTTGCAAAGACCGAAAAACATGATGTTAGGTTCAAAGAGGCCATACTCAGTGGTAAATGCTGCTTTCCAATGATTGTCAGGGTGGATTCAGATGTTATTATATCCAGAATGAACATCCATTTTCATGAAATACTTAGCACCATGTAATCGAGCAACCAGGGTCAATGGGAGTGGGAGAGGATAGGCGTTCTTCACCGTCCAATCATTAATATACCAATAGTCCTGACAAGGGCATAGGTCACCACTTTTCTTTCCAACAAAGAAGAATCCACTAGCTTGCAGTGATTTCAACTCGGAGATGAATCCTTTCTGTACATTTTCATCAATGAATGCTTTGATGGCAGTTTGTTCTGCTTCTGACAATGGGTAGACCTTGGACATTTTCGGGACAAAACCAGGTTTAGTATCAATGTGATGGTCAATTCCGGGACGTTCTGGGGGTAACTGATTTAGTCTGTCTTTAGCAAAGATGTCAGTGAAGTCGTGGAGGTAAGAAGGGACGAGTTCTTCAAATGATTTCTTCTTTTGTTCAAGCCCAGCTGCTAGCACAAACTGCTGAGCTTTGTTACTGGTTTTGACATATTCAGCAGGCTGTGACAAGGGTGTGACCGTGGGTTTCTGTTCTGTGGCACTGGTACCATCTTTGGTTAACAGGGTGTCCATAGAAATACTGGTGATGACCTGGAGCTCGGTAGTGTCAGCAGGGTATTCAACCAAAAATTCATCATCATCAAGGTGATACGTAGCGAGTTCACATACAGGCAGTGTGTAGTCTGAAGTCCATACATCGTCTTTGGTGTCAAAGGAGTCATTGTTGTCATCAGGGATGAGGTCAAGGTTGGGTAAAACCAGGGGTGCTTCTTCATCTGGGATTTCTTCAATGGTTGCTCGGGGGAGTGGTTCTATGAATGTAGGTTGCACAGGAGGCGCCTTCAGCAGCACTACAACTGGCATTTCTTCTTTCTTCAAACAGGAGTTCTTCCACATTTTATCAATTGGGGTTTCAATGGTTTTCTGAAAGAGAGGAGGGAGACTGTTCTTCTTCAATTAGATTACTCTTCTCAGTTTGAGAGAGTTCTAGAGTTTCGGCTTTCCACTGAATAATTGGATCCATGGCATGCAGCCAAGGGATTCCTAGCAAAATTTGGTCATGATGGCTAAGTTTCATGATATTGAACTTCCAAAGCATGGATCATTCGTCGATTTTCACGATGAGGATGCAGTAGTAGGTGATTGTGCCTCCTTTTGCATAACTTCCATCTGCTGTGGTTACTTGGAATGGTTTCGTAAGTTTATGTGTTTGAATCTTGTGAAGCTTAACAAAATCCTCAGAGATAAAGGTTCTGGCAGCTCCAGAGTCAACGACGGCAGTCATTTCGATGGTTTTCAGACAGGTTTTGGGGATAAGGGAAATGGGAATGCGAAGTTCCTTTCTGATTCCTACACCTCAGACAAGTCTAATAGGTACATTGGAAGATACTGACGTTGATCCAGTCTTCCACATCAAAAATCCTTGTTGATACAATGGACTTCCTCTTCATCTTCTTTGGCTAGTTCAGTACAACACACTGGAGCTTTGCCATTCTTCTTCTTTGGGCAGTTACAGGAGACATGGCCCTTCTGGTGACAGTTGAAGCACTTGCCATTCTGGTAGTGTTCAGTCTTCTCTTCCTCTGTGAGGCGGTCGACTTCCATAGCATTGGGGTCACAGCGATCAATAGAGGGTCTGGGGACATATTGTTGACTGGTAGGCTTTGTGGTTGTGTGATTGTTGTTGCAGAATATTGCACCACATTGCCAGTTACCATCAAGTCTAATTGCAGCTTGGACATATTTGTTGAAGTCTGTAGGGATGGTTTCCATTTGATAAATGGCATTACCAATTCCTTTCTTGAGTCCATCATTGAAGAACATAATCAGGATGGCGTCTTGCTTTACAGCAGCTTGTGCGGCAAGGGTCCTGAAACTGGCGATATAGGAAGTGAGGTCGCCCGTCTGCTTCAGGGTTCAGAGTTTATTCATAGCAGTACCAATGGTGTCTGCTGGCATGAACACTTCTTTGAACTTAGCTTCAAAGTTTGTGAAGGTTCCATAGGATTTCGAGGTGGAGTTGTCTACTTCAGTGTAAAACATTAATGCCCAGCCCATGGCACTATCTTTAGTCATATATGCAAGCGTGGTAATAACTTTCTTCTTGTCGGTGTTGTAAACCAACGCGTTAACAGCAAAATATGCTTTCACTGAAAACAACCATCTTAAAGCATGGTCAGGGCTTCCATTGTAGTCTTTTGGTGTTCCAGCTTTAAGTTCAGATGAAGAGCCAGACATTCTGATACTGGGATGTGTGGAAAGATTTCAGGGTGGCTGTTCTTCTGGGAATTTGTCTACTGATGTAGTTGAATGATGATCAGGTTCTGTGGTTACAGGGGACGGTGTTTGTCTCTCTCTGTCTTCTGTGATATCTGGACCTGTGGCCTTGTTATATTCTTCTTCTGGTTCTGCAGGGACGTCATTTGAATCACTCTCCCACCAATACTTTCTAACCCAAAGGGTCATCTTGCTTTGAGCTACTGGGGCCTCCCTGGATGGAGAGGTTCAATAAGGACTTTAATCTTTTGTTACAAACTAGGATAGTTCTAACAACAAACAACTTGATAAGAGTCAGGACCTCTGCCAAGATTCTATGCAAGATGATAAGTCAAGTGTTCAGTGTAAGCTAAGTCAGAAGGAGTGCTTCTAACTTAAAGTACGATTCAGATGACAAGAGATTGGAGGTCTCAAGCAAAGGATATTCCAGGTAAAACCTAGTAAGATTAAAGTAAAGAACTAAAGTGTACAAGAGGATTATTTATAGTGAGCTACAAGTGCTTTAGGGCAGACGTGAGAATGTATGTGAGTCAGAGATAAGGGATATGTAAGTGATAGCAAGAATAGGTCATCTAGTGATGGCAACAGCGATCGTGATGTAATACAAGGTATGAGTCAAAGATGAGTCTAGCGGTGGCATCATGTGGCTCATGATGTAATACACAGTAAGAGAGAGAAAATGAATAGGGGCATACATGGTTGTAACAGGCTGCAGACCCAGGCAGCAAGAGACTGGCTGAAGACTCAAGCAGAAAGGGACTGGTTGCAAACCCAGGCAGCATGAGACTGGCTGAAGACCAGGACAGCACATCACTGGCTGCAGACCCTGGCAGGAAGGGTCTGGCTACAGACCCAGGCAGGATGGGACTGGCTGCAGACCCAGAGAGGATGAGGCTGGCTACAGAAGTGGAGCTGGCTGCTGCTGAAACTTAGTGGCCAGCTGCGGACCCAGGAAGTGGGTGGCCAGCTGCAGACCCAGTGCAGGGCTCTAGAGTGGCTGAAGTCCCAGCATTGGCCAGAGTGGCTGGAGACCCAGGAAGGACAAGACTGGCTGTGGACCTATGTGGGGTGAGCCTGGCTGCAGACACAGGGAGGGTTGGCCTGGGTGCAGGACCCTGGCATAAGAGCCTGGGTGCAGATCCAGGGAGGACAAGACTGGCTTTACACCAAGGGAGGGGAAGAATGGCTACAAACCCAGGGAGGGTGGGACTGGCTTCAGACCCCAGAAGGTTGCAACTGGCTACAGTCCCAGGGAGGGCTAAACTGGCTTCAGGCACAGAGAGGACTAGACTGGCTGCAGATGCCCCATGGCCAAGCATGGAAATCCACTCCTGTGGTGTCTATCTGGGTGACTATGGAGGAATTCTCAAGTATGCTGCAAGCAATTGCCAAGTATATCATTGTCCCAGAATTGCCCTCACTACCAATGTTCCAAGTAATCCAGCAGTTCAAAAGCTTGCCAGATTTTTTGATGTTTCTGGCATTTCTGGCATTCATGCCCCAGGATCATTTCACCTCTGCATTGCCAGAAGATCATTCTCTACCTGGCAGGAAGATCATCCATGCTATGGATGCATTTACAACTTTTGCAAATGAGGCACAAGAACGAAATCAATCAGCTCCTGACACTCTCAAGTACACATGTCAAAACTGGGTTGTTCATCTGTCGCATGCCCCAAATCCATGGGATGACACACTCAACCATCTATTCCAGGCTTTCTGGAATCATCACCTCCTTTCCTGGCTTGAACGACAGTGGTGCCTGAAGGGTCTGTGGTCTTGTCTTGATATTCTATCTGAGGGGCAAAAACTCACAAAGGTATGCATCTTTCTAACAATTCACCCACCCAACAAACTGACACTGCCTTGTTTCAGGTTCGTTCTGTGCCATCTGTTACAAATCTCATATGCTTAGTTTGAACCTCCTAATGCACAGCCTAATGAAGGGCTGCCAACCATCAGTCCCAATATCTGACATTTGGCTTTGCATGTGTCCACCACTGAAATAATGAATGGACTGTCAACTCCCACAACTACTCTTCCCACAGAAGATATCTTTGTGACTCTACACATGGAACCCATTCCTACTAATATTTGCCCCGTCAAACCAATCTTGCAGCATCCTCCTTCTACTTTGCATCTTGCACCACCCTTATCACCCACCCCTTCTGTGAGGCCGACACCGCTGTGTTCAATGATGGCACATCCAGAAAGCACAAGTTGAATGAATTTCAGACCAATAGCAGCCCACTCGAGTCAGACACCCTATGCCTATCAAAATATCAGAAATGAGTCAAGCAGTGTTTGCGGCCCAACTGGCAGGAGTGCCAGTCAAGGCACGCAGTATGCTGTGGAATGCTGTCCAGCATATAATTCACTGCATGTTCTTGAAATTTCCAAGGCATCTGCGAACATTTTTTTCAATATCATCTCCTTATCCCGAGCTTCTTGACTTGTAGTGATGCATCCTAAAAGTGTACTCAATTTGGTGACTAGCAAAGTATTTTTTGCATTTGCTTTGTTTGCTTTCTATATCAATACAAGGACTCCCCTTCAGTCAGCTCTATGACAATATTTTGTGTTTACAGTAGCAGTCAGGGACTGCCATCAGAGAATTCATGAGTCTACCCAGGGTGCTTTACATTGATTGTGGTGGTTTTCCAACATTATACATGGGTTTATATGACTTTATATTCCAATGTAAAGAACATCTTTCCTATATATGATCATATATCGGCATATATGACAATATCTTCGGTTCACGAGTTCTCTGATGGCTGTAGGCTTTTCAAACTTAACGAGCGTAACACTCTGCGACCCGCATATGCAACTTCGTTTAATGGATGTTAAGGTTTGACGCTAGCGCAAACTGTGCTCGACCTCCGGACTGATCCCTTCCCTCACGGTCGATTGTGCACAGCGTTGTTGAGAGTGAGAACGTGAAGAGACAAGAAGAAGCCCACAGGAATTCGAAATCGGAGTCCCCATACGTATGCTATATGTAAAGCTTACTAAGTAAGTTTGTCACGTTGCTTTCTCTTCTCGCCGACGTCAGCGCTGAGCCGTAGTACCTTCATTCACCTGCAATGCAACACCCCTGAAACAGCAATATGAATCTCTTGCATCCAGCTTAGCGAGCTCGGCGCAGATTACATTCTTCCCCTTCTCGAGTAACTCAGCAACTACAAAATACGGAGAAGGAAGATTCCCTATGTAGACATGAAGACCCTGTTACCGCATTGGAGATCCACGAGTGTATCTCTGGACACCATAAGAGCGCAGCCTGGCAACAGTATACTATCACCAAAAGCATGGGCCGAAAAGGAAACACACAATGCTATCATAGACGGTACAGTATCTCAATCAGATCTTATGCCGAACAACAACTAGCCTGACACCGAGAAGGGATATTTCTGGGACTGATTCACCCATGCATTACATCTTTCGACATTCGAGAGTGACCAGGACTTCCTTATAGTCTCAAAGCCATAAAACTGGGTAGTAATCAATCCTGAAACCAGTCACGGTTACGTGAAGACTAGTATGTTTAAATTTGCCCGTAGCACCCTCTTCTCTATCGACGACGGTCGACCTGAATTTCTCATCGAGGCTTAATCGTATTTCACTCTCTAGTATGACTGAAAACAGTGCTGACAGCACCAATCCTTCAGCAGCTAAAATCGATCTGCAAGGACTTGAACTAGCGGAATATCACTTTGGTCCCTTACTTCACCTAACCCGTGCAACACAGAACGCATGGACCAATTATTCCATCAATCGCCTCCAAATCAATCAAAAATACTGTACACTTGTCTCGGACCCAGGCAAGGGTTCTGGAGATGGCCCTAAGGCGGATGAGTACGACGAGTGCTCCTGGCTTTTCGATAACGCCAAAGCTTCCGTTTCTCAGATTGAGAAAGAGATGGATTTGGAGCATGGTACCCTCCAGAAATGTATCACTGTTGCAGGCAGCGAAATGTTACTCGACACCGGCAAGGGCACAAAAGTGCGTAACGCTTGCTGACACTGTATTTCATGACTGACATCAAGTAATCGATAGCCACGTTCCGTTGATCTGACAGTCAGGATCTACTCGCCCAGTGCGCCAATGCACATCGATGTGCATTTTCAATACTACCTCCGTTCGCGTCTTTCATCAGCCCAGTGGTTCTACTCACTCGGCTTCAAGATATACCGCCGCCCATCTGCGACGGCGGGCGATGTATCTGTCATCAAAAAAGACCTCAAAAAGGTCCGTTCGCCATATGTGCACACGCGCAATGAGTGGCAGAATTTGTGCTGGGGTTTCTACGATCACTATGATGACTGCTACGGACAGAAAGAGTGGCGTCCCGTGGAACGTGGAAAAGTGGAGTTGCACGAGGAGAATGTTCAGGATGTTCATGAAGTATTGTTTGGAGAGTTGGAGAAACTTGCTGACAACGACCCCGAGGCCATGCTCGCATACCAACGATCACTCGTCAGGGGCATACGCCTGCTTCTCGCCGCTGTCGGGTATTTCATATGATGTTGCGTGCACTGATGATGAGAAAGACAAACCGCCACGTGACTTGACACTTGAAGGGTTGTGCGAGACATGGGTCGGGCGGAGGATACGCAATGTATGTGGCATCCGACTCGCCAGAGACGCACAAGAAGAGCAGTTAGGTGTCTCTTTGCGACAATATGAAGCAAGGGGTGACGACGATGACTTCGACTCAGAGGATGACGAAGATGACGATAATTCTGACTTTGGCTTCTGAGGATTGCGAGCCCAATGACGACTAGGAGATGGGGGATGATGATTTCTGTCTTAGGGAACCCTACTGGCAGTGCCGGAGAGCAGTCATGTTCCAAAGAATAACGAGTGTACTGGTAGTTGATACCCAATGGGTTTACACATATCGCAACTATCATATAAATTTTAGCCTGAAATACTAGTCTTGCTCAACCGACACTGACATCATTGGCATCCGGCTGCAGTAAATTTTGGCAGTAATGATAAAATGCGCCTTGGGATGGGCAACGGATAAGGCAGATAGCTTGCTTGTTTAGTACAAAAACATAGATCTACATCTATACTGCAACCTTTAGCCTGATGCCTTCGCCCATCCCATGAACAAATGAGAATACAGAATTAGTTACTGATAGTGATACAAATAATACAGAAAAAGCCCACATGACATCAAACCCACGGCCACCCAGGAGTGTAAAAAAATACAACAAAAATATCAAGATACAACTAGTTAGCAGCATACCACCAAAGGGTGGTGACACCGACGGGAAACGTGTATGTAGCCTATAATGATGATAAGGGAATTTTGTCCACGAATATTTTGAATGTTCACGCACCTGCATACCCCTGAACTCGATAGTGGCCTTCACAGGCTGAGGGTTCCAACTAGTGGACGCACTGTCATCCCTAACGAAGGATCAGTATCTTGTCATGCAGTTGGAATTCAAGAATCCTTACCAGTTCAGTACGACGATGCTGTACCTGTTCCAGTCACTCGATAAAACCCTGCCTGTCTTGTAGGCGCCGACCACAAGAGCCCAGTCAAGCGAACCACCGACGCTTACGCCAATTCGCTGGCCCCATGGACCACCGACGTCGCGAGGAAGAATGGCCTTGGAGGCTTGAGCCATGGAGTAAAATTCTTGGTTTACGCTCCAGGTTCCATTGTTGTTGATTTGGACTACACCACGACATCCACTACCCCCACAGCTGTCTGTACCTGGGAGTAATGGCTGGCCGCTTCCATCGAGTGCGAGATTCCACATCAATCCGGAGGAGGATCCGTATGAGATGCTGCCGATGAAGCTTGAAAGTGCCATACAAGATCAGAGGATAACTAAGTTAAGGGACTGGCCACATACATATTGTCCATGTACCACTAGTAACGGGATCAGTTCATTTCGTCTGACGCAAGATAGATTGTAAATGGAAATGAATACCTTGATATCGCTCCACCAGTCACTGCCGAGGGTTCCCGAACACTCCGTGAAGTACACTTCCTAAACGACTCACTGAGGGAAGAATTGATCAAAAGTCCAAAATAAGTTACCTTGTTCGGATACTGAGACGTGAACGAGGCCTGGTCACTGACAGAACCCTGATAACAATGGAAAGACACTCCATCAAAGGCACTTCCGGCTTGTTGCATCTGCCAATGTCTTGTCTCAGCATCGCACATAAATCGACCTAAGGAGATCGCGCACCAGTTGGACCGGATAGTTGGCAGCGTCCACCCAATTGTGGTCGTAACCAATAATCTTGACACCCGAAAAACCATAGTTGTTCAACAGCGTGCGCAGAGCCAGCCCAATCTGTGCTTCAGTTGCCACCGGCATGTTGCAAGTCGGGTATGTGGAGTCACTGTATTCCGGCTCATTCTGGTGGGACGGTCATACCAGGGAATAAGTCGACCGTAATGAACGTACCTGGATACTGATTGCGTAAATGGGAATCCCCTTGTTTGAGAATGCCTGCACACTCTTCAAGAGGTAGTTTGCCACTGCAATCATTGTCAGCCGCGCATCCATGAAGGTGTATACTCAAATGGCTCACTTGTGTTAATGTATTTAGTATTTAGTGAGCCTCCGCGCATAGTTTCCCCGCTCTTCATCCAACCGGGCTAGGTGACAACATTGAGTGATTGATGGGTACACCAAATAATCTGCATACCGGCGACCAAGGCACGATGTGGAATCTGGCCATGTGATTGATAGATAGAATATCTTGAAGAACTGAGAAAACGTTAGATGGTGCAGCATTGATGTTAAAATCGTTCAGTGATGTGTCTCCACTGATATCGTCATAACTGTAGGCTATAAACCTGTTCGTCAGTTATTTCATCAACTGTGGAGCAGACAAACTATTTGCAGAAAAGTCTGTCGCTCCGAGTAGAACGCGGATATAGGAGAACCCGGCTGAGTTAGCAGCATCCGTAGCTGATGACGAAGGGGTCAGTAAATTGCCGATATGAAGGCAAGCAACGCACCATTAAATAAATAATCCATGAGCTGCCAATAACTTCCAGCATTCTGTACCTAATGAATACTATCAGTGCACCACACACAGGGAGCAGAACACACGTCATGCCTTCAAGTTGTTTAACAACTCAGCAGAAGAATCAGCTGAGACAATATCATTAACACTCAGTCCAGAGAGACGACCGCAAAGCTTACTCAATGATGCTCCGAAACCATACACGGTTTGGTATACTGAGGAATCATCGATGACGATGTCCGCGCTCCCGATGGCGCCAGGAGTAACGAAATTGATGGGGTCTGGCGTAGGTTGGGAATACGTGAATAGCATGTCCCTATCCCATGTAGTTTGCCACTGCATACAGATGTGAATCCACCACACAACAGCACAAGGACGCGTCGGCTTACGATGTCCCAAATCTGCTGCGACGCAACTGCCTGCAACAGCGCCAGGGAACAAAAGATTTGGAGGGACCTCATCATCGTGACTGCACAAAAGCCTTTCACGTTTGGCGTCTACGTCTGAGCGTGCAAGGGAGGACGAATGAACTTACAGATACAGGCTCTTATATCAAATCAGATCGGCAGACATTAAATAGATCCCCCTTACACTTGAAGCTGCAAGGGCAGGCTCGTTTGGTTCCTCAGGCCAGCGTGCAAAAAAAATGCGCGAGGAGGGCATGGAGCAACCTAGATCAATTTGAGAGACATCCCAAGATATACTCACCTGCCTGCCGCAGGTACCTGATACTGCATGTCCATAAACATAGCTTTCCATGCCAAAGGCATGCAGCGGCTAATCTTGGCAATCAACATTAAGCTACTCCGAGAGATGTCTCAGGTAGGGTCGTGAAGAAAACACCCATCCAGAAGCAGAAATGCATGGGGACAAAAAGTGGTCGAGGAAGGAAACAAATACAAATTGGAAAAATGGATGCGGAAAGGTCGATGACCTGCTGGAAGAACTCGAATCGACGTCGATTGATACAAGAGAAGTCGGCGTCCGACAGGATGGGTGACTCAGTTCAATAAGCAGAGTCATGATCTGCCCGATATGCCATCCGCTACGACACATGGAACAAGCTGTAGCCTGTCGGGCAACCAGCGCTTTGGGACCGTCACGTATATGCAACGCGCAATCCATCTCCGTAATGGTCGCTGTTCCTCAGGCCTCAGTTCCTTAATCCACCACGTGCAAATAACACAAGGTCGAAATGGAAGTGCTACCGCACAGCCCCAGTAGCACATCACCGATTTGACAGGGCACGGACATCCGACAGAATCATTCGTTGAAGCTTGACATCACCCGTCTGGATTATGATCGATTGATCTCGGAACCGATAGAGGGTCAGGATCACAGTCGTAGAGCTGAGCCGGGGTGAGAAAACTTCCAACTCAGAAGTAGAAGGGCAACGCAGTTTTAGACTCCGTGCTTGACTGCATGCCACGAACGCCTCGCGATACGTATGAATAGCCCATCCATTCCTCAAACAGAAAATATCGACTAGACATGTATGTGTACCATACGTGGAAAGCTGCTAACGCCACCGAGTGAATATCATATGTACATGCACATGGCGATGCCAAGTATGCTAGAACAACCCTAACAAATCCTCCTGGGGCTGCGCATTCTGAGCCGGCTGGGAGGATGGCGCTGGTGACCCTCCAAATCCCTCGAAAGGTGAGGACATGGTTGTCGTCGTCGGCGATAGCGCCGTTGACAGTGATCCTGCACCTGTCTCCATAGTTTCCATACCACCGAAGATCGACACGAGGTCGTCTAGTGGATTCGCAGAAGTGCCTGACAGGAAATTTGCTGCAGCGGGTGTCGAGGGAAGTATTTGGGTGGCGGCGAGCCCGGAAGGCTGCCCATCCTGAGCAGAATCATCACCAAAGTCGAGAAGGTTCTCTGCTTGTTGGCCGGCAACAACCGTCTGGAGGGCTTTCTGAGCATCTGAGATTCTATAATTACATGATGAGTGTCGTCAACTCAGTAGAAACAGACAAAACTGGTTAGTGGGCACTCACTCTGATCCTTTGCGTTGCACTGAATCGGCACCGACCCGTCCATGACCAACAAAGGTTTGAGCAGGTTTGTGGTAAACACTTGCTAATGATGATATCTCGCCGAGGAGCTCCTCAAGCAACGCGGGCGAAACTGTTGTTCTCGGGATAGATATTGGTGGCCGATGGGCAAGGACAACAGCCTAGGTTAAGTTGATAAGCACCATTTACTAAGACTCAGAGATCGTTCGCACCTTGGCTGCGCCAGGGTCTGTTGATAAGAGTCTCCAATATATGTAAGCGCGGTCCCGCACATCCGGTGAATCGCAATCCTTCGTTGCTGTATTCAGCACACGCTGAACGACTCCTTGGGACGAGTCAGGCTTCTTCAAGAACAGCTTTACTACTGCAGTTAACGTTTGAAGCTGGACCTGTTGCGTAAGATCAGGACTTGTGGCAAAAGCATAAGATAACGCAGTCAAATACCTGGTACGACTCCTCAATGAAAGAGTCCACAAATATCCCCAACAGTTCATCTGCGTTGTCAATCTTGTCGGCATACTCGCCAATAATCCAAATCAAGGACGTTTTTGCTTCTGGCTCATCCAGCTCTTCCAAATTAGCGCAGAGTGTAGGAATTACACCTTCGTATGTAGAAGGGTACTTCCTGAAGATATCCTAAAAGGCATATCATTAGGGTGCTATAAGAAACCGCACATCACTGCGCACCTTCATGACGACTACGGCTTCTTGGACCACATAGCTGACGCGAGTGTTAATGAGCTCTAACAGCACGTTCACACAACGTTCCGCTGCGCTCTCAATTGAAATAGCTGTCTGGCCGATGGCTTTGATGCTCTTCCGGACAAAATCGACGTCAACTTCTGACGAGTATCTGACCAGCACGGTCAGCGATGCAAACTACAGAAATTGGGGTGACTCACTCTTTCAGCTCGCTCAACAAAGCATCCACGTTGTTATCACTGGCCAATCGGACCATGATATCAAGCTTCTCGATCTTGACGTACAACGGGTCATTGTACTTACAGAAAAATACCCTCATTTCGTTCGAAAGGAGGTCGGATCGTTTTTGAAGGAGAAGGTTGATATTCCGCAGCGCGACCCACTGTACCTCGGGCGGGGACGATAACAGGGTGACGAGTGGTGGTGCCATCTTGCGAATCAACTGCTTAACAAGATCGTCTCGTCGAACATTGCGTATGTGGATCATGATGACCTTGAGATGCGAAGGTCAAGTCATGACAAGGGCCGGATGAGCGACACTGTGTACCTTCATTGCGGCAAGAACAACACTACCATTTACATGCTGGAATTGAGGTACGACGCGCTCGCAGATGTGCTCACTCTCTTTGTCGTCCTGTGCCTCATACCGTGCCAGAGCATTCAAGATTGCGACTCGACCCCATTCTGAACACTCGTTGAGGGCAATGAGCAGTTTGTTCAGCATAGCGGAGGTGATGGAGAATACAGCGGGGTCGGAAGTAGAATCAGATGGTTGGTTGGAGGTTGCTGAGATGTGGATGTCTGTGAGCGCCGCAACTGTATTTGCTACGACCTAAACACAGATAAGAAGCCTGTTCGGTAAGACAGAAAATTACAACATTACCATAGGGTTGCTATCTGAAATCATATCACGAAGCTGATCCAAGAAACCATTCTCGATGACAAGTTCGGGCTTGAGATCATACAACTTTGCAACGCAGAGTGCAGCAGTCTTTCGAACATACGGATTGTCATCTCGCAGGGCGCGTTGAAGAGGGTCGCACAGATAGTCTATAATCTTCTCTGCACGCAAACATCCCATGGTTCGAATTGCCAGTGCGCGTACGAGAGGGTTAGGATCCTCGGAGTCCTTGACGAAGGTGTTCACGGCCAATATGACGAGTTCTGGCTGTGTCTTTGCATAGTTCATGAGATATAGATACACGAGCTTCTTCTGTTCCAGGTCATCTGTCTGCATATTCTTGAGGACATCGGGGAACAAGCCGCTGACGTCTGGGGATGTGTTAAGCGCAGTGAGCAGATCAAACGAGAAAGTGCGGCACCTTTGCCAACGGTCATAGATGCTATGACCCGCTTGATCGCATCTTTTCGTTTATCGCGGTACTCGCTGTTGAGATCCACACTGAGCTCATAGTTTTCGCCTTTCCGTGGTGCTCGTATGCTCATTGTCAAAGGATAGAGATTATCCCATTACATAAGCACACCTGTCTCTCTAAGTTTCACCTTTTACATGGTGCTCGATTACTCCGTGCTTGATGGGAAGGTTACGTACCGCGTGGCGCTGCGATGGCACATACTTCAGTCATTTCCCTACGTAGAACTGGTGCCCCGGATGTGCAAAAACACTGTATAACCATGGCCGGCCAGTCCTCGGCCAGTCAACATAGAATACATGCTGGCCAACATTGTAGTACATCCCACTATGTATAAAAGACTAGTACATTGTAAAAGCATGACTGGCCAGTAGATGTAAGGTGGTTGCTGGCCAGCCCAATTTATTATCCTTCCTACCCCTGTGCTAGGTATATTACATGTAAGATAAGTGCTGGCTAGTCTCTGAGTCACATACCCCGCTACCTTTGATAGACTACTGTAGGATATTTAGTGCAGTGCTGTTTCTTAGAATACTGGCTGCCTTGCATCTACATATTTAGGAACCATCCTGGCCAGTTTGTAGTTCTTAAATTATAACTGGCCAGTAAGGCTCTGCATCAGGCAGATGCATGGCTGACCAATATACATACCTATGTAGGAGCTGGTGTTGGAATCCGAGAGTTCTGAGACAAGGAAGACTGATGGATCCGAGCAAGGCACACACAGTGAGTAATGAGAGGTAGAGGTATGAGCACAAGCTGAAAAGGGACAAAGGGCGAGTGATGCAGTGATGTTGGCTCACTTCCTACTTTATTTTTCTGTTTCGTTTTAATACATTATGGTTGTCAATGTACTTACCTTAAAAACGCCATCAGCAGTGTACTGGCATCTCAGTTCTTTTCCAAGACACTGAGATTGTACTTGTTCAATAGACTCCTCATCCCTCCTGCTCTTCTTATCACAGCAGCTGGGCTGGCCAGTCTGTAGTTCTTACATTAAAACTGGCCAGTGGGGTTCTGCAGTACTTTGATTTTAACCTAAATATTGACAAGTAGACATATGTATGAGCTTGATCAGCAATGAAAAGAGGAACCAAGGTCATATCCTCTGGGCTCTCTTAGAAGGTTGCCTTGCCCTACCTGATCTACAGACTTCAGGCTCCATCCTGGGCTTTTTAGACTTACTTGTTGAAGCTTGTGATTTTCTTCTCTTGGTCCCTTTCTGCACCACCTCATCAACTTCTTCCTGGTCCTGGTCCTGGTCCAGCTCCAGCTCCTGTTCCTACTCCTGCTCTTGCTCCTGCTGGTCCACTTCCATCTCAGTCTCCTTGTTTCCAACTTCACCTTCATCCTGGATGTTGTCATCCTCATCAAGTGCCTCTTTGGTCAGCCTCTCAATGTGCTCAATGACCTTGGACAAGACTTCCTGGACAGCCTGGTCCAGAGCAACCAAGAACTGTAGATCAAAAACAGAACCAGGTAGGTAGGAAGGAGTATTGGAGGCAGCTTCATCTTCCTCAAACTCTATCACTCACTTAGACTCCCTATAGAGGAGCCCAATTCCTAGAACCACTGGCATTGCAGATGGCACCCCAGAGATTACAAATGTTTGCAGCTTGTTCAAGCTGGCCTTCAATATGGTGTAGGACATGTGCACGTCCTCAGGAAGATAAGAACCTCCCAAAGACCAGTCAGCCCAGGTAGGCAAATCTGCATGCTGCTTTGAACTCGGCTAGTGGACAAATGAGCAATGAGATAAAAAAAAATACACAGTCATGCTAACCTTTTGATTGGCCAAGATTGCCAGATCCCTAATGGTGTCTATAAGCTCCAGGTAGTTGTCATGCTTGCAAAGAGATTCCAAAAATATATATCAGTCATTGATTGAAATGTCATCTGGGGTTGTTTCAGCTTTGTTACTGTAAGTGGCTGGCTAGACTCTATGTTCTGTGGAATTAGAGTCATTCAAGGAAACTGGCCAATCTTGGTCTTCTTCAGCTGACTCAAGTCTTCTTACTCTTTTCTCCTTGGACTTCCTCTTTTGTTCTTCATTATGAATGTTTGCATGGACATCACTGTCCTTGGCCTTGATAAACCTGACTAGCTTCTGTCCAGCAGCAGACCATCATTCCCAATGATTCCATAGACAATTTACCTTCTCAGTCTTCATATGAGAAGGGTCTTTGGCCACAAATCCAGTGGGAACTGAGTCAGGTTCCAAATAATTGGATGAGTTGGCAGTTATTGTGCCTCAAGGCACAGGTCTAGAGCCACCTGTGCATACTTCTACAAACCAAAGAATCAATCAAATGTGACACATAATGAAGACATAAGATCTTACTGTAAGAAGCATGAAATATGCTTCTAATCAATTCATGTCGGCCCTTGAGGCCAATGCCATCACAAGTCAGAAGTTTTGCATACACATCATCATCTAGTATAACTTCAGGTATGATGGGGCCATTTTCATCATCCTCATTGTCTGAACCTGTGTGGTCTTCATCCCCTGAAGGGTCTATCAATTTAATTGAGTGAACAATCAGTCAGCATACTGTAAAATAAAACGAGACTCATACAAAATTTGGTCTTGGACCATTCTGTGAAGGATTCAAATCCAGTGGAAGTCCACTCCTTGATACTGTTTGAGCTGATGGAGAACCTCTTCTTGGCATTTTGAGGCTCAGATTCATGTCTATAGTCTAGTTAGCCTTGAGATAACCAAGACAATTTGATTACTTACAAACTAACAGACAATGTCTGACTAGCTTTTTTCTTGTGACTCATGAGCATCACCACATGACAACCCATGGTACACTGGATTTGCATTGAAAAGTCCTCAAGAGTTTTCTTGAGGTTGTTCTTACAGTACCTTGATGTAAGTGAGACTCAGACACTTGAACAACACTGATAATGAAGTCAAACTTATGAAGCTTGACTTTCTTCTGGTGCACCCTCCTTGTTCCATTTCTTCATGGTGTCATATCTGCATATCCGGATCTCAGATCTGATCCTTATCTCATCTCAGATCTGATCCACATCTTATCTCCCTCCAACATCTTGTCATCCAATCTGTCCACTCATCTGGTCCAGCCCACAATTCATCTGAATCCACAACTAGTGCTCATCTCTTTTCAGTAATCCCCTAACTCTGGTATTTTGGTTATCTGTATATCTGTCCTGCTCTCTGATCCATTACCTATGCTTCATTTCCATTTCATTATTTGTGATCCATTTCTACTTACCAATAGACCATCCATATGCTTCGTACATAGCCTTGGACTCTGCTGATTGATCATTCCATTAGATACCTATAGTATATAACCTCTTATAACTCTCTGTAGTACCTCAGTTCGAATATCAACTTAGTTCTGCTCATTCCTGTCCTCTGGACCTGAGTATCTCTACTCTCATCACCCTCCGAGACTTAGGATTGATTCCTATAATCTATCCACATCTGCCTCTGTCTATGACAGTCACTACTGCTAGTTTCTAGTCTGGACTTGTCCGGATTAGCCTTATGATACTTATCCTGCATCTGGAGGTCATCCAGATCCACTACACTACCCGTCCAACCCTCCGGATGCGTTAGTCTTGCCTTCCTGAAATAAGGGGCAATACTCGAGTAAGGGGCACAGCACATGAGCTGAGGCCAAAGCCCTTAGGATCCATTAAACCTTGAGTATGAACTTAACACATGGCAAACTTCACCTGCTCCTCTTGTGAAAATGTCATGTTGTCAAACCATTCCCTGGCATGTCCAGTCTGATACTTAATTGAACATTCCAAGCCTTTCCTTTGCTGCTTGGCCTTGTCATACTAATCAATTTCCTGCTTGAATAATTTCTGTGCAACATCCCATTCAGACAGGGTTTTCTTGTAGAATGATGCTTCTCTTGGACGGCTTGCAGCCTCTTGTTCATCCACCTCTTCCTTGTCTTGGATATAGTATTGTTTTATCCCCTATACATAGCATTCATTTAGATCAAATAAATAAATATACCTACATAATTAGACAATTGTTACCTTTGTCAAGGAAGTAGGCAAGGGCACATCCTCCTCTTGTTCCTCACAAGTGGCCAGTATAGCCTTGCGAACTTTCTTCACCACAGGTCTTTGAGCAGATTTTGATTCCACATATATAATGTCCTTGTGGTGAAGATCCAGAATTGATTTGAAGGTAGCAGTCCACTCAGAAGACATTGTAATGGATTCAAAAAAAACAGAGAGTCAAATTTGATAGAAATTGCAGGTAGATGCATACATGTGGTATAAGGGCGGCCAGCTGATAACAATGATTTGACAATGAATATGAGTATTCAACATTAACATGTGACCATGTTCTTTCAAATCAGAATGAAATTCAATGAATCAACGAGTCAACTTGTGATCACATGACTCAGACACAATCACAAGACACCACAAAGATCAAACACATTATCAAAGGTTATGGACTTCAACAGGTATAGTAGAAATGAGTCAATCAAAATAATCAGATTCCAAGTTCTAACTAGGGGTAATCCAAAACAAGCAAAATGTGCCACAAAAATTCAATGACATGAGATGTAAAAATGCGAAAAAAAAACTCAAGATACACCAAGCATATCATCAGGGATACCAGGTGTGGGATCCAGATCAATTGAAATCCAGCATGTACCTGGTCTTTTTCCTGGGAGAAGTATCCTTGAACCAGCCGGTTGTGAGAACAGATACTGTTTCCTGCATCACTGATTCTTGCATTCAAAGGAGTAAGTCTTGCTCTTGTTGATGGAGTGCCAGGCATTAGTCCACCCACAATCTGGGCATTGGACCAGGAGATACTGACCCCAAGGGCGAAGTTCATGATGCATCCATGAATACTTCATGATGGCCAACAAATCAGGGGCAACAGGCACCAGCAAGAACATGTCACTGTGTCATCCCAGTTTGTAGGACTGGCCCACCATCTTGGGGAAGGCCACCCGAATGGACAAGCACTTGATAATGACAAGTTCCATAAATGCCAGCAGCAGGTGGGTTGCAAAACTGGGTTGGAAGCAGACAGCGTTGAAGCCAATGGTAGCTGTCATGCAATGGCTGGTGTACAAAGTTAGTATTGAAGAAGCAAAGGACAACTGCAGTACATACTTTATCACTGCCTGTTGCAGGCACCCAAATGCAATGGGCTTGTTGATGAGTGCGCTGCATGCAAAAAGCCACAGGTATGATTCTTCTGCACCGTCAATGACAGACTGCCAAGGCAACAGGAGGATCTCAAGAACCTTTGGAGTCAAGTGACGGTGAGCAAGTACCATGAGAGTCAAGAGCAGTTGCTTATGGTGTGAACGCATGCCAAAACGTATGCCTTCTTCTTCCCTTTGTACCCAATAAACAGATCACCGTTGTTGTTATTGGTGTGATTAGTCATGGCAACAACAACACAGGTCCAGTTGGACTTCAGTTCCTGGACAACTGCGCTTGCCTTGGCCTGGTACCTTGTGATCTTCAAGGAATTGCTGATGTCGAATGTGACAGTGCAAAATTTGAATCCACCAGCTGGAAAGTAGGGGCAAAGAAAGTCAGAGGCAAGTTTGACACAACTGCTGGTGGTGTCATGATTAACAAGGATGAGATGGACCATGAGGATAGGTGCTGAAGAGAGTTAGGACTTGAATGAGACTTCCAGAGTAGCACAGATAGGGAGGAAGGATGAAAAGACCAGCTTGTCCCTCCAGTAAAATCCCTACAAATTAAAGTGGATGTTAGTTAGAATGAATAAATAAATAAATGAAAAACTCACAAAATATGGCAAGTATGACTCGCATCCATGTCATTCTCCTCCAACATGACAAGAAATGCACACAAATGTGACATCATCTGTGTCAATTGCATCTGCACCTGTGGACAGAATCTCCATGCAGCATGAGCACATCACCCTAGGGCATGTGCTGCACAAGAAGAGTCAATCACACTCAATACAACCATCTTGGCAAACAAGACAAAACTGCAAAAGAAGATGTGCATTAGTGCAAAAAAAGTATGCAGAAATGCACATACCTTGTTGTGCATGAACAGCTTGGAAATTCCAACCTCCTGTACCACAGGAACTGCAGTTGTGACTGGCAGCTCTAAAGTGATGCATGGTGCAGTGCTGCCAGTTGATTTCTTGCAGGTTTGTTTTGACTTCACAATAGTGCGAGATTAAGATGTGAAAGACCTATTAATAAATAAAGTTCAAATTAGTAGATCACACAAAGTCTAGCACTTACAAGTATACAGTGCAAAGAGACTGCAAAATTGGGCGCAAAGACTAGAGAGACGGTACTAGTAGAATGCTCAAATTAGTAAATGATGCAAAGGAAATGGCACTCACAAGTATAGAGGACAAACAAATGTCAACTTGTCAAGAGAGAGTGCTGTACAAGTACTTAGAAAGTGGTGAGGACAAACTGATGCACAAATAGATGTGTCACATTGAATTTGTTGAAGTCCAATGTTGATGTTTGTTTATCAACAAACAAGGACAAACTGACATGCAAATATGAACTTCAACTTCAATTCTCACAGTTCATTTCTTCCCTTCACCAACTTCATTTCTTTGCACACCATTATTGCAAGGCTACTGTTAGTGTACTCCTTTGGGTTCTTGCAGGCTGCAGCTGCAAGAATTCAAAGGTACTACTCTACAGTAGCCTTTCCAAATAGTAAGTCAACATATTCTTGTGCGTGTCCTTACTAATTCTTTGTATTTGCATGTACTATCTTTTCCTTGGTTTCCACCAAGGTAAGTACTTGTTTTCTGACACTGTCTAGCTAATTCCTTCTTCTTAGCATTATTGGACCATGCATCCTGCTTGTCAGCGCCTTTTCCTCAAGGTAAGTACTTCTTTTCTAGCACCATCTAGCTAATGTCCTTCTGCTTAGCATTATGGGACTGTGCATCCTGCTTGTCAGCGTACTTTTCCTCAAGGTAAGTACTTGTTTTCTGGTGCTGTCTAGCTAATTTTCTTCTGCTTAGCATTATGGGACCAGTGGATCATGTGGTGCATGCTGCTTGTCAGTGGCTCCCGCTATCTGATACTGAGGACTAGTGGTGCTGTGTTGAGACTGGGGGCTGGCAGTGCAGGCCATTTGTCAATAGCTCCCACTATTTGATACTGGGGACTAGCAGTGTTGTGTTGAGATTGAGGGCTGGCAGTGTATCCTGCTTGTCAGCAGCTCCTGCTAGTTGTTTGTTCATGGTGCATCCCACTTGTCAGTGGCTCCTGCTATTTGATACTGAGTACTCTAGTAGCAGCATTTGGATTAGCATTGCATATTCATTCCAGTAAGCACTTTCACTTGTCGCCTTCTTGACTAAACCTTACTCCCTTTATCAAGCACTCTTTCCTCTGTATGAACTTGGCTGATGCGCTTGTCCTTATGGGCAAAGTTATCTTTGTTTTTTCCAGTAAGTGCTCTCCTTCAATGTGACTTTGACTCATGTGCTTTTCTTCTGCATGCTCTGTCAGACTATGAGAATTTTTTTTCTTTCTTTATTCTGGTAAGCACTCTCCTTTGATAAGACTTTAGCTGATGTGGTTGGCATAGGACTTTGAGTTTCACAATAGGTGCTTTGCTTAGTTAAGTCTTCAATCTCTCTTTTCAAAGGTTTATCTAACATTGACACAGGACAAAGTAGTAGTAGTATAATTAGTTTTTTTGCTATGTACTCTTTCACTTTGAGCGCAAGGCTTTGTTGAGGAGGGCCCCCTCATCAAAGTCTTGCAGCTCCCCATTACCTTTACTTCACAATTTTCATGTTTGTAGTAAATTTAGCACAACTCTTAGAATTGAAACTTGTCTTGCTTTGACATGCAATTTGCTGCTGGTTGAAAATGTCACGTGATCATGTGAAGATGACTTGAGAGGAGCTCAACCTAATGCGCACTGAATGACTTTTCCACAAGTGAACTCAAAACAGCTGCAGACAAGGAAATTGATAGCTTGCTGGCAGGATGGACAGCTTGATTTGCTGAGGTTGAAAGTATTGTATCCTACTGCTAGTCCAACCCCTCACCTGCACAACTCAGTGAAATATTTCACCGAGAAGTCAGACCAATACTTCCAGTATGAAGGTGCCCCCTGCTATTTCATACTGGAAATATTGGTGGCACTCAACTTCACCAAGAAGTCAGACCAATACTTCCAGTATGAAGGTGCCACACTGGAAATATTGGTGGCACTCAACTTCACCAAGAATTCAGACCAATACTTCCAGTATGAAGGTGCCCCCTGCTATTTCATACTGGAAATATTGGTGTCATTCAACCAACCCCTCACCTGTACAACCCAGTGAACTACTTCACAGAGAAAGACCAATATTTCCAATATGAATATGAAGGTGCCCCCTGTGATTTTATATTGGAAGTATTGGTGGCATGCCCAACCAACCCCTCACCCACACAACTCAGTGAAATACTTCACTGAGAAGTCAGACCAATACTTCCAGTATGAAGGTGCCCCCTGCTATTTCATATTGGAAATATTGGTGGTGTGCTCAACCAACTGCCCACACCTGGCATGGTTAACCAACCCCTTACCCACAAGGTGTGGCGGGACAAACTGATTAATTGGATCAAGCAAACACAAACATATCAAGGCTGGTCAAGTGGCCAACTTATCTAGGAGGAATATTTCACCATACCCTGTAATGCATAGATACTTGTGGTTAACCAACCCCCTACTCATGCCAGACACTGTTAATATTTCCATTATGAAGTTGCCACCTCCCATTTTGTATTGCACATCTTGTGGCTTATTATTAGATTTCTCCAGCAGTAAATCTCAAAACCCTCCAAATCTGCTACTGGCGACACTGTTACAAGACTCAGGGCATCGCTTTGTGTCAATTGCCAATTTAGCTAAACTTCCATTATGTAAATTGCATAAGCACTTTGATGCCAGTCACATCATTGTTCTTATCAGTAGATTCTTTGAGAATCATTTCATATATCACTAATTTGAGTCATATTACATAAAATAATACTCAGGCACTTAGTGCCATGGGAGCTGGTTGAAAAATTTGCCTCTCACCAACATGGACATGAACCAGCTAACCAGTGAATCAAGCAAGCTAAGAATGGCTCTGACTACATGGATCAAGGCAATTATGGGGCATTCTGCAGCAACCGGTGTCATCAAAGGGAAGATAGTACAAACTCACCTTCTAAACAAAGCAAGGTACATTTTATATTTAGCACTTCACTGATTAGGTGGAAACTCACCCATTCTTGTCAAGGCAGAGGATTGGATTGGAGCTAAATCATTGCTTGGCAACAGCTGATGTCTGCTCAAACAATTCTTCAATCTCCAAATATGAGATCAATTGGGCTGTGCTCACAATTTCATATGCAGTAGTAAACCCTTGTGAGTTATATTGCTTTCAATAATATCTCCCAGATTCAAATTCAGGGAGCAGATTATGTAGATTGGGACATCACAAGATTTGCTGACATGGCCAAGGCATCCCCACCTAATCCTGATGGTTCACCCTCTGAAACTGAACAGCTACAAAAGTACTTTGCAGTGGCTAAGATTGGCAAAATTTCAGTCCCAGCTACCATTGTGGACAAAGGGGGTAATATTGTGACAATTTACTTGCCCAATATTCTGTCACCTTCTCAAGTTGTATGTACATTCATTCTTCCACTCGGATTCTTGTCATTTATAATTATTTTAGGATCATGTTAACTCAGCCACTAAGGCTTTACATAATGTCCTTCTTCAATCAATTCCATCCTCCTCGGACAAATTGTCTTGGCAATCTCAAGGCTTTGTTATCCCAGAGGAAGGTGGAGAATTTGGGGCAGGCAGAATTACAGTATCACCAGCATATTTTATGCAAAGACATGAGGTATTGGTCAAATTAACTTGTTTAGCTGCTTTTGACGCATTCTGGCAACAGAGACTTCAAGACCTGATGGTGACATTAGCTTCTTACATGTCTGTTGAAGTCCAAGAGTGGCTAGCTGCCTTGTCAACCACAGAATTCTTCTGGGATGCCATTACTGCTGCCTCAGCTCCTGATCTATTTGAAGCAGGGGCCACTGCAATCAGCCTGTTACAGTCACATATGCCCCTATTCATTTTCTCCTTACTAATCCTTGTATTACATCATGATTGCTGCTGCCATCGCTAGATGACTCATCTCTTATCTCTGACTCATTGATCTCCTATATTTGTATTACATCACGATCACCACTGCTGTCGCTAGATGACTCATTTCTTATCTCTGACTCATTGTTGACTTACACCTGCCCTAAATTGCCTATGACCTTATATATAGTCAACAATGTACTTAGTAGTTCTTTACTTTAATCTTACTAGGTTTTCACCTGAACATTCTCTCACTTAGGATCTCCAATCCTAAGACGTCTGAACCGATATTCAAGCCAGAGACACTCTCTTCGTCTTGTCTTACAACCCTTGTATTTGCAAGGTCTTGACTATAACTTCAGCCATCACTCTTATCAAGTTGCTGTTGTTACGACCATCCTAGTTTGTAACACAGCTGAGTTGTACAGGAACTTCAAGAATCTGATAAACCAGTGTCAGCACCCATCTCTCATTGGCCCTCAATCTTCTCAGGATTAGACATAATTGCAAACCGTACAACTTTATCACATAGGGACATTGGTGGTGTGCCTTCCCTCTTTGATCTTCTGATCAGTTTGGGTAGTGGCCATAAGGCTAAGTTAGTGTTAGCCAACATAGGGGCGGAGCTGGATTATTACCCTAGGACAATGACCTTTATTTCAGGGAAGGTTCTACAACACTCTATTGGTCCCTGGGGTGAAGGAGAAAGGCTTGTTATTGCCCATTTTATGAAGGATAAAATACACTCCAGAGTTGAAGTATCAAGACCAGCCTTTCCAACACAAGCTTTTTTTTTAAAGATAGTGGGGCAATGTCATATGCCATTCTGGACTCTCAACTCTAAATCTGCTTCTCCAGATCTCAAATGATCTGATCTATCTTTATCTTCCTTCCAGAATCCAAACCCTATATCAGCACCCAACCCCATTTAGACTTCCCCTGTCTCCAGACTCCAGTTAACCATGTTTCCCTCCTGATTATTAATCCGTTACATACATTTCATTTCCAGTGTTCATTATTTGTGATCTGTCCTACTTACTAATAGACTTTGCATATGCTTCATACATAGCCTTTATGTTTGCTGATTGATTCCTATATGATACCTACAGTATATAAACCTCCTGTAACTCTCAGAAACACTCCAGTTCGAATATCATCTTAGTTCCTGCTCATTCCTGTGTCCTCTGGACTCAAGATAAGTCTCTTGTCATATTCCAAGTCTTAGGATTGCATCCTAGACTACATTCCCGACTCTACCTTAAGATAGTCTATCCTCTGTTAGTTTCTAGTCCAGACTTCATCCAGATTAGTCTTATCCGCTTGCCCAGGTAACATCTGGACATCCATCAGATTTATCTCACATTTCAGATCCAGACGTCCATTGTCCATCCTAGTCAAATCCCAGAAATTCTGGATGACTGCTCTAGCCCCCAGAAATTAAGGGCACATACTTGGGAAAGGGGCACAGCATACGAGCTGAGGCCAAGCCCTTGTGATCCAACCCCCTTGAGCACATGACCTTAACAGGCAAGGGGGTAAGGTGAGATAGCAGTAAGGGAGTGGATATTCTAGGAGGGGGGGGTAAAGGGGATAATACTAGTGTTTGAGTATAGGTACTAGATCTAATGAGGTAGTAGTTGAGTGATTTCTATGAATGATTTTGTCTATTACAATTAAAACATTAAGGATATCCTCTTTTGCCTTAGTAACAGTGTGTCTCTCCCAAAAAAAATCAACTCAAGGCAGCTACATTTTCCTTCAAAGGAAGAGGTCAATTATCCAAAGGCAAGGACCTAGACATTGCCTATGTGTCTCACAAACAAGTCATTGGCAAGAAAAGAAAGATGACCTGGGTGGAATTGTGTGCTGATGCCCTCTACAACACTGCCCCAATACCATCTCCTTCCTCTAGCCCTCGTAAACAGGTCAGAGAGGAAACTCAATGGTTGTCAAGCATTCAGGAGGAATTTGATAGAGAAGTCTTCAGTGACTTTATTTCATATACAGAGAACCAACCAAGAAAAACTAAGGTGAATGGATTGATGCATGGCAATTTAATTCTATACTCAATTGAGATCAATTGAACTAGACTCAGAATGACTTTATCCAACAATATCTGCCTTTCCGAGACTCATACCTCAATATCCTCCTCGACTAAGAGAAGCCCTCTGACATCTTGGAGTGCCAGTCTTGTCAGATCGGTGAAGGGAAATTCCATTGTTTGACCTGCAGTGGGGATCAGACATTGTGTCATCCTTGCATTGTCAAAACCCACCAGCATTTGCCCTTTCACAAGGTTCAAGAGTGGACCAGAAATTGCTTTGAAGACAAGTTGCTTGAAGAATTGGGTTTTGTCTGGTATATGGGCCATGGGAGGCAACCATGTCCATTTTCTGAAGACCCACAGGCATGGGAGGATATGCTAGTGGATACAGAGGCTGGGTCTGTGCTGATGGAGACATTTTCCAGTTCAACTACAACATCCACCTTGACCATCATACATTCAACTAGAGTGTTTTTGCACAACATTGTTTGGTGTGGTTGTCCTGGGTCTCAACATCGGCAGCATTTGCAGTTGCTGAAGGCCAGGTTATTTCCTGCAAGCATCACTCAACCCTGGACTGCCTTCACATTTGAAGTCTTAGATCATTTTCTAATTGATGTGCTGGAGTGCAAGACTTCAGCATCAAGCTTCTTTGAGAAAATTTGGTGGATGACCAATCACTCATTCCCAGATACTGTTCCTGTGAGAGGATATAGTTATTCTTCTCAACAGTTGGACTGACCATATCAAATATCTTTGCTGGCTAGAATCAATATCAGGAACTCATGAGGGTGTCACGTCTATGGAGAGACTTGATGAGCCAAAAATGCTTTGGATTTGGCCATGATACTCAAGAGAAACCTGGCAAGGATGATCTGGCTTGGTTTTGCCCTTCATGTCCTCAGCCTGGCATCAACATACCTGATAACTGGCAAGACAAGTATGAAAGGAAAGTCATCTGTTGTTGGTTTGGATTGTAAGGAGGGCTGGCTTTCTCTTCTACTTAACATTCAAGAATGTTATACTGACTGGCCAGCTGTGTGATACACATTGTACACAAACTCTAGCCTTGCTGGCTTAGTTTCTGACAAAGCTGGCCAGTACTGTATAGACAGGCTGTAGACCTGGGCCGGCCGGCCAAACTCTGATATTGTATTTGGCTGGCCAGGACTGTATAGACAGCATGCAGAACTGTGCTGGCCAGCTAAACTCAGAAAATACATTGTTGGTCAATGCTGTATAGAGCTGGTGTAGAGATGAGCTGGCTAGAGTCACTTTGACTACTTTGTTGCTTGCATTAGCTTGCCAAGTACACAAGCCTTGGCTAGCCATACCTTCTATTTATTTGACCTCATTCCTTGAACTTATACTTATTCTTTACACAGTTGGCTCATTTCACAAAGATATGTTGTGGATGGAAACTTTACCACTCAACATATGACTATGAAAATGCTGCAGTTAGATATCAGTCTTTCAGATGGTCTTGGGTATATGGTGAAAGATAGAGAATATCAGGCCATCTCTCATTGGCTGTAGAAAGTAAGGAGGTGAGTTGGCTTGTAGCAAGGGCATTATGACATTGCTTGACAGCCTATATAGCATTCTTCTTGTAGCAATCACCAGGTGATCAATACCACCAATATCAACAGGAGTAATCTTTGTGCGACAGGGGTGGGAGCAACTGCTTGTGCATGGCACAGATGTTTTGTTCCACACAGCATAGTTGATTTTCAGAAGGGTGAAAGGTCTGTGCATCCTCCTAAAAGGATGTTAAGCAAGCTCATAAGATGTTTAGACACATGAACATTGACTATTCAATATGCAATGCTTTGAATTATCATTTGGCTGGTATAGACTCCTCTCTCATTATTTATGATATGGGGTGCCAGTGGAGTATTAATTTTTTACAAAGAGTTGCAGAGAGCCGAGGCTTATCCATACCAGAAAATATGCAAATCATCCCAGTGGTTGGAAAATTCCATTTGAGCACTCACAAATTAGCTTGCTTTGCAAGGTACAGCCTCAACTTTGTTCAAGGGGCTGGACATGTTGATGGGGAGATTTTGGAGACCCTATGGGCACCATTCAATAAGATCTCCCCAACTGCTCGGTCAATGAGTCATGCTCATCGTCAAGAAGTTCTTGATGATCATATGAGAAACTCAAACTGGAAAAAATTAGTTGGAATAAGTAAGTGGTTCAATTATGATTATGTATATCAAAAACCATGCTTGATGTTCAAAATTCTAGCAAAGACTCTCTTGACGAAGTATAAACGTGCTCTCAAAGGCGTTAATAAGACAAAGTCTCCTTTTGATGAATTGACCCAGTCTCTGAATCCTGAGAAGATTTTGATATGGGAAGTTGAATAGAAACAGGCTGTGGAAGAACATGGGGAATATCTTGACATCTACCAGTTGCAGATTAACAAAGGTAAGTGAGCTTCATCTGGGTCTGAGAATTGTAAGACATCTAATCTAGAACTGAGTTCAGCCCCAACTATGGCAGAGATTTGGCTCAAATTAACTGAGTCTGAGAATGATGACACCAGACATCCAGGAATGGTATCTTGGCTCATCACTGGTATCAATCTGGAGGATTTACAGTATGTAATTGATTGGATGATTGGAATGGCAGAATGGCTTGATGAAGTGCTATTTTAGGGATGCATTAAGAGCAGATATACAGCAACTTCTGCTCAGGAAACTTCTATAGAAGAAAAATGGCAGAGATTGGCGGCTAGGATTGCCAAATTTCATGAAACAGCTGATGCTATGACTGCTGGCATGGATCTTGATATTGGAACAGTGCATTCTGATGATCCTAGATTCTGTCATATGGATAATGATGGTAATGAGTGGGTGGATGTTTCAGATGAAGAGATCTCAGAGGATATAGATGAAGAAATCCTCACAGAAGAGATGGGTATCTGGATGCCATCTTCAGTGTCTCCACACAATGGATTGACTCTTGGGCTGGGCCCCCTCCAAGCTGAAGAGTTGGAGCTTCGAAAAGGCCAAGCCAATGACTGTCTGGAAAACCTCTGCATGGCCCTTATTTATCATCAGTATTTTCAGAGTGCAGATTCTACATGGGCTGGCACCAGGTCAAAGCAAGAAGCTCGTTGATGTCAGCTCAAAATTGACAAATATGTAAGAAGCTATCAGAGGGCAAGGTCAGCAATGGAACATCTAGGCATGGAAGAAGCTACCTTGGGCAGTATTTATCAAGAAATATTGCCCTCTGAACTCAGTATAGACAAGGAGGTGACAGAAGAAAATATATTTGGACAAGGGTCAGACAGACTGGCTTGGTTTTGGAGGGTGAATAATGCCAACAAAGGTCAAGAAGATGCTTGGATGGATGAATGTAAGAAGAAAATTTCATCTCAAGTACATGTCATTTCAACTCACTCTGATTTAGTCTACAGAGTCAACTGGTTGAAGGCAAAGGCTAGATGGAGTAGATGGGAAAAAGAATTGAGTCAGGTAAGACATGAAATGGGTTGGACCATCAACTGGTTCAAGTATCACCAGAAAGAGTGGAACAGAAGGTGGCAGCAAGCAACTAGACCAGGTCATCAAGCCTATGCTTATCAACAGGTCTTGATGTGGGGAAGGTTTTCTCAGGATGCTGAGAAGACTTTCAATGGGTGTGGATTTGTACCTTGATATGCTATATCAACACTTCTGCAAATTACACTGAATGAGATATGGTGATAGAGCTTTGGCCAGCTTAATGCTATGTACTGTAGGCCTCATCTGGCCAGGATAAGACTTGCAAAGGAACTGACAAGGGGCCAGCCCAAGATTTACATATGGGGGTGCATAATGACTGGACTGGCCAGCCAGGCTCCTACACATGTAGATATAGGCTGGCCAGCCATGGCTCTACCTACTGCAGAGCCTCACCAGCCAGGTCTAATGTAAGAACTACAGACTGGCCAGCCTGGCTCCTACACATGTAGATACAGGCTTGCTGGTTTACTGATGAAATAATACTGTACTGGCTGGCCATGCCTTTACCCACTATAAGGCCTCACTGGTCAGTATTGATTTAAGAACTACAGACTGGCCAGCCTGGCTCCTACATGTGTAGATAAAGGATGGCTGGTTTACTAGTGAAATCAGACTGTAGTAGATATATCCTACATATACAAACCAGCTTGATCCTATGGCTACACTCAATCAATATGATACAAACAGAGTAGATAAAAGAGATTGTCACATGATACCTTGGCCAGCAGTCATCCTACATACAAGATAAAAGAGATGGTTATATTATACACTGGCTGGCACTCATCCTACATGTCAGAGAGTGGCATATTATACCTCAGCCAGCAGTCATCCTACATACAAGACACAAGAAATTGTTACATTGTACACCAGCCAGCATGTATCCTACATGTCAGAGATTAGCATATTATACCTTGGCCAGCAGTCATCCTACATACAAGATAAAAGAGATGGCAATATGATATACTGGCTGGCACTCATCCTACATGTCAGAGAGTGGCATATTATACATTGGCCAGTACCTATCCTACATTAAATAACAATACTCAAGTGATAATCAGATAGTACACTGGCCAGCACCTATTCTACATGCACCGGCCAAGGACTGGCTAGCCATGATTCTACAGCCTTTTGGCACATCCAGGGCAGGGGTTCTACATAAAAAATGACTGAAGGATCTGGCAATGGTCCACATAATACTCACTTCTGAACATGAACTACCAGACATGCATTATGGTTTCCTCCTGAAGATGGTGTCTGAGGAGAATTGAATGTGAGAAATGTTGTAGTATACCATATATTTTATTCATCGAACCATTCCGAGTCATGATAAAATCCGATCAGCTGCTAGTTTATAGTCTCTCCATTTTCCACGTCTGCCCTGCAGTCCCATCGTCAGATCCGCTCACCACTCGTCGACCGTCTCGACTCCAGCTTAGAGAGGATATGAGCTCTGTGTGACCCGTCCATCGAATGATGACCTTGCATGTGTCAATGTCCTACAACCTCAATGCGCAATCCTTACTCCCGCTAACCAGTTTCATCCCGCCCTAAGACAGCGCTATCCTGTGCACTTCACTCTCTCCATCCCGCCAGTCTTCTCCTATTTGTTGGCCGGTCTCCAAGTTCCATTTCCACAGCAAGCCGTCCCATGAACAAGTGATGATCTGCTGTCCGCCTTGGAGGTGTATGAACCCCCAGGCCCAATCAGTGTGTCCTTCAAATTTTGGGCGAGGGGTTATTGCTGATGTCTCTTTCGTTTTGGGGGCGGGTGGAAACGTGCTCCAGACTTCCTATCACCCAGCGCAGTGCCATCTCAGCTTTCATCAATCAATTCCAACTCTATTACTTACAAGGACAGCAGTGGCGGGCGAACGGTAGGGAGCAATGACTGTTTGGATCAAGTCAGAGTCGAGTTCACTGTTTCCTGAACTTCCTGGTACCTTTATCCTCGTGTTCACCTCACAGCTTGTACACAGCATAGGCTGCGCAGCCAAAGCGCTGACTAGTTAATTCTCGACCACCAGAGAAGACGAGTGTTCCATGCGAAGCGCATTCGTGCATCGCTGATGTCTGTTGTTGGATAGGAGGATAAATTAGCATAGCAGCGAGTTGCGTTGCCTATATGTTAGCGCCAATCTAATCGGCCTCGTTGCGAACTATGTCCCTCATAGCTCAGTGTATTTTTTTGCTACCTGGTCAAAAATTATGATTGGAGCTTTTGGCATTCGGACCCCTCTGAATCGTCTTCTGCCTGCAAGCACATGCCTCAGGTCAGCCGCGGTGTAAGAACAAACGAATAGAGAAAATTTACACACTTCGTCCTTCTCTTCCAGCTGTGTCGTATGCCGCCCGGCGATCGAGATGAGCCACTGGAACGTACGATCGATTCCGAATTGATAGGTTCTATTTTGAGAATGAACACTTACAGGTGCAGGAATATTTGAATGCTGAACAACAGCTGCTACCGGGGTGCTGGAGCAGCGTTCGGAAGAGCCCAACTGAGTGAGGCTCGACCAGGGGTGGTTTTTATGCTTTAAGACACCAAAAAAGAGCAAAGAAAGAGCCAAGGATCCAGTGGGAAATGAAACAATTACAAGATGCGGTGGATTGAGACCGCATCCTCCTTCACCGAAGCTACTTGGAAGTAGTACCCATTACAGCTGGACAATCGCACGTGGCTACTCTGGGCAACGGATACCTGCGTCCACACGCTGTTAAATATTAACACAGGTAAGGGCCTGCGGAAATCTACAATACATTACAGCCCAGGGTTCTCTTGAGGTAGGGCACTGAATATCTTTTCACAAGCGGCCAAGACCATATTTCGACACATCACATCCATGACGCAACTCCTTCCAACTCGCGCAACACCGTCACAGTCCATCGAGATGCACATCTTCACAATTCTTGCAGCACCATCCAAAAGAGCACCGTTGAGCATAGATCCAGGCCCGTCTTTCGGTCCACCTGTGCTCATGGAAGAGTTGAGTATGTGGCACAGATACCACGTCGCATCTTTCCGCGCGAGAGCCTCGAGCCTATCCTTTCTACTGAGCACAGTTCTCCGTCTGTGTGAATGCGACGCCTGCGATGATTCTGGACCATGAGACGCGTCCTCCAGGGTTGCGTTGTCCATAGTTCCGTCGGCACTGACAGTGATTCCTGTAGAGTACAACGACTCTAGAGACCGAATCGACTCTAATGCTATGCGCTCCCTGATGCCAGCCGTATACCCAGAGTGGCAGGGTGATATTGAGTCTAACGTATTCAGCGCCTCGTCGAGAAGAGTCAAGAGGTCCATACGAGCGTCAGGTATCTGGCTTGGAGGTTTCGGTACCTTCTCATTTCCTTTGCGACTTTTCGACGTCTTCTTAGCCAAGCTGGTGTCTACATGGTGCATGACGTGTGCACGGGATACGAGAGTGAAGCTGCAGACAACGGGGACGAATAGGGTATCGATCAGGCGGGATACAGCAACACTGCAGGAATTTCTGATGTCTTGGTAGAAGAGGGCTGGAAGAGCGATGCGCAAGACATACACTAGGAGTGGGGAGGCCATTGCGATTCTCAACTCGTTAAGTTCTGATGGAACAGAAGACGTCGAGATATTTTGGAGGCCTAGGAATTTACCGATGGTGTCAATTGTGCGTGTGATCGCAGCTAGTAGGCGCGAGTTGTGTGGTGGGTCGTCACCTGTCTGCGAACTTACTGAGCTGAGAACACTTCGAAGGGAGGTGAATGCTGCGGCGAGGGACGGTGATGATTGGCCCGTCGCATTGAGGCGTTCTTCCCCGAGGCGTGAGTCAAGGAAAACGAGGCGAATATGAGGTTCGCACCTTCCCGTTTTGCAGGCCAGTCATCGTCCTGAAATTGAAGCTCCTGAGCTTTACCACCCTTCTTCGTTTTCTTTTTTGAGGGAGCAGCGTCCGAGTCGTCTGGCATGTCCTTGGTCGCGTTTTGCCGCAGACGAATGAGTTCTGCAAAATGACAGTAAGGCTTGCGGATGGAATGATATTCGAGGACTCAAACACACCTGTTTCGTCGTCTTCCCGCTTTTGTTTCAAGGACTCAAGTTCTCTTTCTAGAGAGAGCGCATGATTCCTCCACGCGTCCTCACCGCACGTTGCCTGGCTATCGTTGGACAGGGAAAAAAGGGACTGAAGACCCAGGAGATAACCTGCGTAGCCGCGTCATATCTGTGAATAAGCCTCAACTGAGGCAGCAACGTGAAGCAACCGACTTGGGATGGACTGGTCCTTCGGCTTATGTTTCAAGACGGTGAATGCCTAGGGAGGAAACAAGTGATGAGCTGCTTGACCACTGATTTTGATACTGTGTGAGATGTGAACCGTACGATGGCAAGGCGGACTGAAATCTGGGGTGCGACTGACATGTCTCTCACGTAAAAAATATAGAACTAGCGTTGTATATAGGCCTGGTCAATTCTAGAATGTCGTTGTCATTGTCTAAGGAGTTGTGATGCTGTGTTTGTGCTTCTTCAAGTGCTAGTACTATAGTAGATGGGTGTACGAAGCGAGTAAGCAACATACTTGATGGACTCAAGTTGAACTTCCAGTGCACTCGATTCTGAATTAACCACAAACGCCAGTGACCGTCACATCTTTCAACCTCTGGCTCATTGTTAGATAAAACACCTGTCTGTGAGTGATCACTTAGACTTTAGCGGAAAAGATTTGAGATGACAATCCTCAAATAGAACAGTAGCCATGTTTTTGCCAACCGCTGGGGAGGAACAGATACCGAAGATAGAGGCTCCGTCGATATCTCTGCCTGCCGCTGAGATAGTAAAACCGTCATTGCAGATGGAGATATCTCCGTCAATACCTGTGCCTGCTGCTGAAACAAAACCAACATTAAAGATCCCTTTGCCCAGTGCTAAGGCGGAACGGCAATCAAAGATTTCTCTACCCAGTGCTAGTATGGAACCCCAAACAAAGATATCTTATCCTTACGCTAGTGCGGAAGAGGCACCGCACATCATGCCCCACGGGAACTTTGTAGGACACAGTGGAGTTGTGTGGGCCGTTGTACACCTGCTCGATGGACATCGGATTATCACTTGTTCAGGGGACGGCTCGCTGCGGATTTGGAATTTGGAGAGCGAGAAACAGATAGGGGACGACTTGCGGGATAGAAAAGGTGCAGTATGGACCATAGCGTTGTCTCCGGATGGGACGCAAGTGGTTAGTGGAAGTCTGGACGGTATAGTGAGGTTGTGGAATATCGATACGGGTAAGGTCATTGCTAAATGGACGGGTCACACAAAGGAAGTGTCGTCTGTCTGCTGGAGTCGAGATGGCCGGCGAGTGGCGAGCGGATCTAATGATGGGACTGTAATGCAATGGGATATAAAGAGCGGGGCAAGCATCCTCAAACCAATCGAGGCAGAGCGCACCCACGTGAATGCAGTTGTCTACTCACCAGACATGACCATGTTTGCGACTGCTAGATCAGGCAGGTTCATCATGATTGAAATTCGGGATGCGAACACAGGCAAGCTGGTTGCAACTCTCAGAGGACAGACGAGTTTTGTGCAATGCCTCGCTTGGACCGCGGACGGAAAGACACTTATTTCCGGATTAGATAATGGCTCCTCCAGCCCAACAAATCCAGGATGACATCCAAGTCCCGCCAGAGATTGTCGGCGATTCCCCAGATCGCGTCGATGTGCGTGCCCCACATTTCGGTTGATTTTCTTCTAACTTGTTTTTAGTTTCAGTTTCCTCCAACACATCAACCTATCTATGCTACCTCAGTCCCCGCCCTAGACCATCTCCCGACTTCCTCCACACACGAGTTTGCCACCTTGGTGCCATCTTCTACCTCGCACCGCTTCTCATCCTTCTTTCGCCGCTCACGGCTCGATCCTGATGTCGAGCCACACCTCTCGCCACGCCCATGGTTAGGGTTTTTCTCTCGACGAGCTCCTAGTGCTCGTACTGTTGGTCAACGCAAATCGGTTTGTTCCCCCCCACTCTCTTCCTTCCTATACTCATTTATCCCAAAGCGTTTATATGTCGCTCCGGTACCGAACACTAAAGCTACCTCCAAAGGACAACTGAAGCAACACCCAAATCAAGGCGGGGCACTGTCATTGCCGTTATTGCGCCCACAGGCAGCAGATGCCACTACAACCTCACCACTGACACCCCGTCCTGCAATTATCACTCCCATAGACGTACCAGGTACCCTTGACGGTTCTACAAGAGAGGCTGGGTGCTGCACTCGCTTTTGGTCTTGTGTCTGCTGTGTGTCCACCACTAGATCCCCTGATATTCAGTAGTGCACGAGCCTACCACCCTCTAGTCCCTTCTCTCTTACTCGCGTTCATCTTCATCTGGTACTACATCACTATTCCAACACCAATTGTTCTTCGTCTCATACACTGCATTACATTGTCGGATCATCAGTCATAGGATCACTCATGTCTTGACCCACGTCCAACAGGATGTCTATTTTCTCCCCGTTGTCCAGTAGGTTGTATATATATACTGTCTATATATCGCTCACGTATAATGAAAAACATTCGAATCTGAGCTCCTACTATGGGGACCCACGGTTAAGTGATGAGGCGCTAAATTTACATCTGAATGTGTTGGGGATGTGTTCAAAGCGTATGATCGACACACCGATATTATAACTCCGCAGGACACTACAATATTTGTCATTGCCATCACCGTCGTCAAATTCACCACCACCCACTGCTACAAAACAAACTGTGTTCGCTTTAAAGATCGTGCCCGTCATTGCATCCGCCATTATATCTGCTGGAGCATCTGCCGCGGTTCCGATGAATCGTCTGATGGTTGTGCTTGGTACACTGTCGTTCATCCTTGTTGCTTTTCTCCAATTTGTGCATGTCTCTCATCCCACTTGCATTACCTTTTGAAGCATCAATGCAAGAAATATGTGTTTTTATGATGACGCCTCTCGACTTGCTGGTCGTATAAACCAGGCTGTTCTCGAGCCTAGGTGGAAGCCCGTTGATTGTAACAATGGAGCGTTTGATCCCACGGAACCAATTCGCGTAGCCGCTATGTGCACGCTCCACTGGAGCCCCTTTCATGCTCCACTTGAACTCCTATTGCTGACGACATGTTTAGCGCTCCAGTTTCAGGTGATCGAGCGCATATTCGACGACATGTAGATAACGATATATGACAAGATCTTCTTCTCACCGGTTCTCTGATGACGGTCCATATTCGTAGACGAGTTCAAGGACGTCGTTCTCGAAGCATGCCAGGGGACTACGGTGAATTTACCGTCATGCCCGTTTGCAGTGTCTGATTCCAAGAAGAAAAAAGAATCTTACTTCTGTTCAGACATATTTAAAGAAGCTGATCAAGAGCCAGCTGATGCGCCTGAACAAACTCCTGATCACCTCACCATGCTCACCCATCCAAATATACCTCCGCACCGCCTAGACCTCAAAGTGAACGCGATGTGTGCAGTACAGTGAAATATGTCGGTGGAGAAGGGATTAGTACGAAATGCGCCCGTGCGCATGTGCTCTCCACCGATGCTTTTCAGCATAACTACTGGCCGCGATAATCAAGTGTGAGCTTTGATTATCACTGCCTTTTGGCGCAACTGTTAAGGGACAACAATCTTAACTACTTACACTAGGCCTGAGGTCAAGGCCGAAACCCCCACTTGCGTCAGAAATGTTGAAGATGAAGCTAGCACCTGTTTCCTCTAGAAATTCGCAAAACAGACGTCGAAAATAGCAACGAGCAAACACAAGGGAAACCCGTGAACGTTCCTTATAATACCAATGGTGTACATTTCTGTGGCTGATGGAGGGGTAGGACAACTTGCAAGCGTCGCGTTCATTCGTAAACGCACAGGACTGTGTATAACGTGTTAATATCCAGGAAGAGACAGGTATCACATAAAACAAACACCAGACGTAATTGTACAGATTAGGAATGAGACCTGGTGGCGACCCACAATGATCTGAAATACGACATCTGTCCTGCGACCCAGGAACTCAGGTGGGATACATGAATATTATTAGCAGCTAGTACCGGCCACGTCGACAGGATAAATATGGCGGTCCAGATTGGAGAGACGACCGAGATGGTGACAACGTCGGAAGTGCGGTAAATCACAACGGACAAGGCTGCAGCAAAGAATACCATTCTGTCAAAGAGTAAGTCACCGCTTCATCTGCGCAAGTAGAAACGTACCCCCAAATCAAAAGAGCATACGGCAGACTGAGCATGAGGGCAAGGCTCTCGAGGCCGAGTATAGAATGCGACATTTCTACCATGAATGAGGCCTAGTGGGAGTAAAGAATGCAACTCAAATCAATCGAATGATGAACAGGGAACATACCACGCCTTTAGCGGAGTCCCGCCGACTGTCATTGACTTGTCCGGCCAGGACTAGTGAAACCACTAACGAGCCCAAGGCACAGAGGGTAGACATATACAATACAATAATTACAGGCGCTTGATTCTGAACAGATGGAACCGCCATAAAACTGATGTCAACAGCAAGCATCACGGTAGACTGGGACGGACATCGAATGCATTGACGATATGAAGTAAAAGTACAACTCACGAATATCGTGTATCCGTTCCATTCATTATTAAGCCTGTTAATAAAGTTTTTCCAACGCCGTTGAACAATGGTGTAATCGACCCATATCTTGTGAAGGGCCTTGCTTTGAGCATCAGGGGATCCAAACAGAATGACGTTCATGAAGCGAAAAAGGATGCTTTTCGGGCGGGGAATAGAATCGTCGTATAACGACTGGTCTGAGTCAAGTCGGGCGCCCGGCTGTCCGCAGAAGTTTGCAAACTTGTCGCTGCCTAATCAAGTAGTTAGACAGAAAGCCTGCACTCGCATCTAGCCTGAGCTCACAGAAATCTCCCATAAACCGAGCTGAATTTATCAACAAAGGTATCAGAAACAATCAACAGAGCTTCCGTGTTTAGACTTACCGACGATCCACACAGAATGCTCATGCTCCTTGTCAACACTGCCTGAACAGATGATCAGCGACGACCTCTCATATCAAGAAATAATTTACTCATGAGAGGATCCATAAGGCCGAGCATACTTGAAACCTCGTCCGAAGCATAAGGTGCTAGGCATTTTTCAGAAGTGATACTGTCTATTACGAATCATTCCGGTACGTCACAGATGATTTTTAGTCTTTACCCACCTGCCTGAGTAAACATAACAATTTCCTTAAGTCTTACGAGGTCATCTTCCGGAAGGAAGCGTTTGTTTGGAAACAATTCAACATGCATCCTGTCGAGATGATGATAATGTGTAACAATAGGAGGTAAGAAGGACTGTTACACATTATCAGCACATTTACTTCGGTCGGTAAGGGAACATGCATACTTCTGAGACCGTACGAACCAGTACTGTGATTCTAGTGCATACCCTGGGAGTGATACAATGGGAGAAGCTCGGATGAATATCGGACGGAATAAACTCACTGACATGGCTTTTGCATTTTACTCCTCGAACATTATCCAAAAGATCTTTAGATTTGTGGGGCTCTAGCCAGAAAATGACACGTCTGTCATGATCGGCAAAGTAGTAGCCCCACTTCTTTTCCCCATCCACCTCCACGCGCTCCAAGGTGAGTTCGACAGACGTATGAAAGGTATCTGCCTTGCGGGCTTCTTCGTACGCCTGCTTAACAACCTCACCCATTGTACATATTGTGACCGCAGTTCCAGGGTCTCGGACATCAACATCAGTGAAAACTCGCTGGACGGAGATATGAGCAAACTCATGCAGGAGCAGCCGGACATACATCACTCGAGTGATAGAAAAACAAAGCGCCTTCTGGGTGCGTGAGCAGCTCCCATCCTGACACCGAAGCGAGCTCCCTGACAGCCCCTTTCAATCTCATCGAGTGCTCTGTCACCAGCATGCTTACTCTGAACAGTCCAAAGGACCTTTCTGAATCTCAAAATCTTCATTGTGATCTTGACTGTCGATATGATTTATAACGGGGTTAAGATGGTAATGCGTCCGACAGATATATTTTGCGTACAATTTATTCCTCTCGTATCTCTTTATTTGTCCAGGTATGATGGGAGTTAGAGTGATATCAAAGAGTTGCCCTGGCGCCGCAGGATAGGGCGAGCTTGGTGTCGATGACACAGAAGTGGTCGGCTCGGTCGGGAAAGTCTGGTTATTGGAAGCTAAGGGATTCGGCCCTTCATTTTGCAGAGGTACTTTAAGCAACGGTACTGCGAGGGTCCCATGGGTCTTCTTCTCTTGGTCGGCCGGATGAGAGCTGAATGCTAAACTCGGATCTCGAAAAGTTCCCTCTTTTCCCCCAACAAAGACCTGACAGCGTTGGATTAGCCGCAGAAGGAAGGCGAGGAGACTCGTATACGAGCAAGATACGGTGGTCCTGACAGAGAGCCTCAGCCAGGCAATGAACATGCGAATGTGATGTCCTCCAGGCATATTGACAATCATCGAGGACGACTCCTGTACAAAGAACTCTTGAATGGCCAAGTCTCACGGACATTACGTTACTTACTTACGCTTGCCTCATCAATGTGTAAGTATTGATGGCCCGGATCTTCCCGTTATTCCATCATTTCACTTGCTTCTGATAATTCAAGCACCCTCTACGAAAGGCCACTCGCGCCACTACATGTGCAATAGGAGATAAAGCTAGGACATTGAGAGGTAGTGAATACGGTGTGCAGTAGATAGTGTTTCATCTGCAAAACCACTGAAATGAATGCTTAGCTTAAGCACTTTACGGACACTTACAAACGCTTACAACTTTAGTAGCACACTCACGTGATTGGTGGAGATGCTTTTACAGTTGTTATTTTATTTCTTTGGTATCATTTTATTTCACTATTCTAAACTTACGAGAGATGGAGAATCGAACATTTTGATTACATGTAATCTCTCACATTCCACTGAAGATAGATAAAGCAGAAAACATAATGCAGGTGAGCTGCAAGCTAACAAAAAATGTAACTAGTGCAAGTCTGAGCGCAAGGTATGATACACTTCCTTGTCTGAGAAATTATTCAAGTAAAAGCACTTGTACACCTCCATGCTAGTTTCTGCACCCACTCTATGGTTAGTTCCTTAGGGATAAGTTCTACCGCATGTGTAACATCTGTTAGAGGGATAACCATGCCCAATCTCATCCTCTGACTGCCAGGCCCATCATGATATTTTAGGGCTACTGTATACATGCTGATGGCAGGCTGATCGCACAGATGACCAATGACCTCATAATATTGTACATAAATCAGTGGTTGATCTGCAAGGTAGTGGGGAAGTGTGGCGTGATGAGGTGGAATGGGCTGGAAGATAGCTCGCACTTGTGCAATAAGATTTACTACATAAACTTCAATTAGTGATATATAGTTGCATAAAATAAATCTTACCCGTCTGGTCACCATGTGATGACTGCACGATAACTGCATCACAATTTCCCAGAGGAAATATTTGTGAAGGTGGACTGGCTTGAATGACCTGACTAGGCATAATCAGCTGCGAGCGAAATATGGAATGCAGCTGTAATTGAAACTTGTTCCAAGTCTTAACACAACCACGATCACAGCTCCATGACATTGCAGGTTGGCCATTAGAGGCCTTTGTGATGTAATTGGATAGTAATCATCCAAAATCTGGCAATGTATAGAGTTGCTGAACTTCATTGATAGATGTCTTGGCTCTATCAGGAGCGATGGTAATGTGGAAGGCAGTTGTCGCAGTGGAAGACAGTATGCCCTTCAGAAAATGGTTTTGAACCAGATGGGGTCCAATGAAACAACACTGATTGGGATCACCAGGTGCGATGTGGGCGATCCATGCAAGGGCAGGGTTGATTTTGGTGATCTCTTGCTCTTCTGTGACTATAGCATTGGTGAGGGGGGTGTTGTGCATCTGTAGGAAGAGATACAGCTGAAATCATCGCATTGACTCCTCATGGTTGAGAATATCGACAATCTGCTCTGTAAATGTGCATGACTAGCGGGATGTCCTTTCAAATGGAAGCTTGCAATGAGTGATGAGAAGGCACTCAGTGACATCAGCCATCCATTGAATGAGAGCACCTATATCCTTTGTGAACATAGTGAAGCTCTGTAAAAGCTCCAGCTTTGGGATGAGGAAGTGGTCAATCGTTCCTTTCATGCCTCGTCTAGCTCCTGCATCAAGAATTGCTTGCTTATGGTCATGAAACTCTTTGAGAGATGCAACCATGGAATCAATGGAGGTATCTGTATAAACAGGGCTTTGAGCCTTGTAAACAAAGTCAATCAAAGTGCGGATCATGTGGACAAACTGGGGAGGCGCAACCCCAGCAATGGAAGGCACCAAGGTGCATTGCAAGTCCTGGTGTTCTTGGCCAGTCATTTGTTTCATCTGGCACACTCCAGATGAAAAATGGCGCATTCCTACTCGCTTGTGGTGACTTTTGAATTGGGCATCAAGTTTGTCCTTACCCACTAGTTCTTTGCACCACTTGAATGGATGACCAAAAAAGAATTTATGGCAGGTGTGGAGAACTTCTCCTGCTAAGAAGTGAGAAGGATCTGTGAACTGCCAGTTCCGCAAAAATGGTTGGTGAACACCACTTAACGAATGAGCCTTCGCTTCCTCCTGGAATTCGCGTAGCCTCCATGGATCAATGTGTTGACAGATGTCATATATCACTGAAAGGGCATGTTCCTTTGTGCATGGTGTGTGGTGATAGTTGTTGCCAAAGGATTGAGAGGTGGCCAACATAATAGGAGAAGTGACCTTCGAGACACATGCGATCACTTGCTGTTCTGGCAAATCTGCAGTGTAAGCAGCCAGAGGCATGAAGCAGTGTTGTACATGGCCAGATGGATCAGGCATAAATTTGCCTGTCATGGCTGCAACCTTGGCATTTGCAAAGATAATATCCATGCACTTATGAAACAGCCATTGACTTAGAATAATTTGGTAGTCAGAATGGATGTTGGTGAATTTTAGAATCGGCATGAAGCCAATGCATTGCCAAGCATGACTCATTACTCTCATCCATACATCAGACTGAATATTAGCGATTGAGACGAAGATAGGGTGCATTTCAAGCCCTCCAGTGTGCCATGTCATGGGTGTCTTGTCAGATGCAATGACTATTGGAACTATGGTAGCGCCTTTGGGAAGTTGGTCCTGTACCAAAGCATCAGTCAATCACTGTAAGTAAGTTGTGGGATTTTACCTGAATCTCGAATGCTTGTCGCACTGTAAAATATTCACTATACTCATGCTCATCACCATCGACCATGATGTGTGGGTCATATGTCATGTGGTTTGTGAAAATTGGATTGGTGAAGAGATCTTCCACTACTTCTAAGCCATCACACCAGATGAGCTGTACTGGTTGGACAGTTGGATAGCCTGTTATTTCAAGTGTTGTTGAACACCATTTTGGTCCGGTGGGAAGAGAACCCATCCATGCAAGCAGCTGGTCTTTTGAGCCAAACAATGGTTTAGCTCAGCATACCTAATCAGAGGAGATATGGTGGAGATACAAGGCTTACAAAATCATGACTCATGCAGACAGTTTTTTGAGCACATATTAAAACTATATAAATCATCATTTATGACACCATAACAATCATGCCACCATTAAATAAATTATAAAGTGGTGTCATTATGTCATTTTAAAACCATATCTAACTATACAAACCAAAAATTTCCATATGTCATGGTTATATTCACCATGAAAGCCACCTCCCCTGCTCAAAGGGATAATATCCTCTCTCTTTCCTATTCTGGCCTCTCTGCTTGTCAAATTTCCTCTAGAACTGGAGTATCCAAGTCCACTGTGGCCAAGTTCATCAAAGAAAGTCACACAGACAAGGAAAACTTCTGTGAAGGGTGTCCATCCAAGCTCACCTCTACTGATAGGAGGGCTATTATTCAACATATCACTACAGGAAAGGCTGATAATGCTGTCCAGGTCACCTATTACATCAATTCCACCATCACATTCCCTGTCTCTTCACACACTGTGAGAAACATTCTCAAGACAGCTCATCTCAGGTCAGTAACAAGGAAGAAAAGGCTCTCCTCTCTATCACACATATGCAGAGATGACTAACCTTTGCCTTAGCCCATCAGAATTGGATTACATGGACTGGAAGCATGTTATATGATCATATAAGACCACAATAAATAGGATTGGGTCAGATGGCAAGGTATATATGTGAAACAAGAAGGGTGCTAGTCATATCTGCATATGTGTAATAGAGAGGAGAGCCTTTTCTTCCTTGTTACTGACCTGAGATGAGCTGTCTTGAGAATGTTTCTCACAGTGTGTGAAGAGACAGGGAATGTGATGGTGGAATTGATGTAATAGGTGACCTGGACAGCATTATCAGCCTTTCCTGTAGTGATATGTTGAATAATAGCCCTCCTATCAGTAGAGGTGAGCTTGGATGGACACCCTTCACAGAAGTTTTCCTTGTCTGTGTGACTTTCTTTGATGAACTTGGCCACAGTGGACTTGGATACTCCAGTTCTAGAGGAAATTTGACAAGCAGAGAGGCCAGAATAGGAAAGAGAGAGGATATTATCCCTTTGAGCAGGGGAGGTGGCTTTCATGGTGAATATAACCATGACATATGGAAATTTTTGGTTTGTATAGTTAGATATGGTTTTAAAATGACATAATGACACCACTTTATAATTTATTTAATGGTGGCATGATTGTTATGGTGTCATAAATGATGATTTATATAGTTTTAATATGTGCTCAAAAAACTGTCTGCATGAGTCATGATTTTGTAAGCCTTGTATCTCCACCATATCTCCTCTGATTCTCACGATGTGGTGCTCAATCCAAAGCCCTGAAGCAGCACTACAATATGGTATCAGCATGTCACTGAGGTCTTTATGTATTCTCACATAATATTGTAAATAGTAAAAAATGCAAAAACATGTGGACAGTTTTTTGAGCCACTGTATGTCAACGGCTACATACATGGGCTCTGACTACCACCCTCCCGAACTCAACTATCACCCTTCCCAGCCTGACTACCACCCTCCCCAGCTCGACTACCACCCTCCCCAACTCGACTATCACCCTTCCCAGCCTGAATACCACCCTCCCCAGCTCAACTACCACCCTCCCCAGCTTGACTACCACCCCCCCAGCCTGACTACCACCCTCCCCAGCTCGACAATCACCCTCCCCACCCTAATGATCACGTTCCCCAGCCTGACTTCTTCAATCAGCTCTTTGATCAGGAAGACGACCTCTACAATCAGCTGGAGCCTCAATACCATGATTTATTCGAATTTGGAGGCTCTGGGGTGGCGTGTCATATGCTATTGGACCTTGGAGATGCCACTGCACTGCATGCACCCAGTCCAGGGCCAGGGCAAGCATCAGCACCAGCACCAGCACCAACACCAACAATAGTAGGTGTTGTGTTGCCCCATGAATAAGAGGTTCAGCAGGGCAAATTTAGTGGTGGTGTAATTCATGTACGTTTTCTTTTTCTTTTTCTTTTTTATGGCTAATACTAATTACTTTGGCTAGGAGCTACAGACGACGCATTCAGTTGGCCAACCACGCACTATCAAACAACATCTCCCTCCCACACCTGCACCCAGGCCAGCACAGATAGAGATTCCATCATCTGCAGCTAATCCTGCAGTTAGTCTGGTAGCACCTGTCAAACTCAAAAAGGACAAGATCAAGGCAATCAAGACTGAGGCAAAAATGCTTCTCCATTGCATGATGTTGCAAACAGAGGGCGTTTCATCGATGCGCAGGCAACGAGATGCACATATTTCAAATGTGTTGCAGGATGCCAGAATCAACGCAATCGGAGAAGGTGAGTACTAACAATTGTATGAAGAACATTGCTGATATATATATACATATTTAGTTCCCTATGAATCATTTGAGACACCAAAAGTGCACAAAGAGATGGTGATGTCAATGTCACATATGCGGAGACTATTCAAGACATATGCCTCACATAACGTTCTAGATGCTTTGAATTTACGCCTCCCGCCTGTGGAGAGGGCTGGCATAGCACAAGGGTACCTCTCAACTTCCTGCACAAGATTGAAATAGTAAGTGTCTCGTCATGTGACATTAAAGCAACTTATTATTACACTGATAGGTCAATGGGGTCGAAACCACACATTTTTTGGAGGCCAAGTACTTAATGAACATGATTGTAGATGTCATATGGCAGGAAGGGCTATATCCCAACATCAACTTGGAGAATCTTGACCGTGTCTTTGGTCTTGTGGGGGCTGCAGTTCATAATGCCATCAAGGCATATCATGAGGGTACATACGAAAATGTTGACACATCCGCTGAACAGTTTTATGATATCTATAATTCTATCATAGTGCTGATAAGACAAATCCATCTTGATGATGCACTGAGAGAATGGTATGTTTCTCTATGTAATCTAATCATTGCACATGGTGAGGCAGATTTAGGGTTGTAGTTTACGTTCATCTGTATAGATAGGTTTACAATATATTATTTATTGTTTCTTGCCCATTTTTTGTGGTTGCAAATTGTATTGCACTGGAGCCAAGTCACCTAAGGTGCAATAATGACTAAAAAGGCGTGTGAGCTGACACTGACTAAATATAGTTCCCAAACAGTGCCTCAAAGGCTCATTTCTGGATTTTGGATTTGCTGATGTTGGATATACACACTGCTGATGCTGTATGATCAAGAAGATATGTACAGGTCAGCAAGAATGAATTACTGCCCATTCATGTACAGCAATCGGATCAGGTACCCAAATGCATAAATCTCACCAATAAGGTTAGGCGCTTTGAGGTACATTGATACACAGCCTACTTATGATTTGATCATCCAGTGGCAGACAAGAAGATAACATGAATAAATAACATACTTACAAACTCGAACTTCCATCGTTCAACCTCCATGTATTGTTCATTCCATTCATAGTGTGCCAACAAAACACCTGTGAGTGATGACCTTGACCATAAGTTAGTGGATAAATTTTGAAATAGCAGTCATATCAAGTAATCATCATGTCTTTGCCTACCCCCAGATTGTTGCTGGTGTTCCAGGTAGCATCCCATTCTGTGACAAGTCTGATACCAAAGATGTCCCTGCGATTGCAACTGCCTTCAAATTTCTCTTCATCAAACATTGAGACTCCCAAGATGTTAATGATAATTCCCTGCCAGAAATTTGAAGGACATACCAAACCTGTCTCCAATGTAGTGCACCTGCTTGACAGACAGCGGATTATCACTTGTTCAATCAATGGCTCACTGCAAGTATGGAACTTGAAGAGCGGAGAGCAGATAGGGGATGACTGGTGGGACATGGAAAGTGATGTGCACACAATTGCATTGTCTCCAGATGGGGAGAACTTAGCAAGCGGGAGCAAAGATGGTGCAGTGAGGTTGTGGAACATTGACACAGGCAAGGTTATCAATAAATGGACTGGTCACAAAGGGCTTGTGACATCTGTCTGCTGGCATCAGGATGGGCTTCAAGTGGTGAGTGGATCCCTCAATGGTACTGCATGGCAATGGAATGTGGAAAACAGAGAGACTCTCCTTGCATTAACTGAGACCAGACACACAAGGGTGGAGGCAGTTGTCTATTTGCCAGACACAAATATGTTTGCAACTGCTGGATTTGATGAGTCTTCAACTATTGGACTCAGGGACTGTTCGGTCAAGGTCTGGGATGCCATGACAGGAGAGCTGGTTACCACTCTCAAAGGACACACAGACACAGTGTCCTGCCTGACCTGGGGTGCAGAGCTTATATCTGGGTTAGCTGATCACTGGATTAGGATATGGAACACTTCCACATGGGAGCAGATCATCTGTCTGGATGAGCACTCTGCTGGTGTCAATGCCATTGCAGTGTATGATTGCATCTTAGCAAGCACATCATGTGACAAGACAGCACAATTATGGAACCTTGACAATGGCCAGCCAATCAGTTCACCCATCAAGCATGCAGATGCAGTGTCCTGCGTGTCATTTTCAGCAGATGGACAGCTAGTAGCCACTGGCTGTCATGACCATAATGTGTATGCATGGACAGTCATTAGAGACACCTCCCCTCAAGCAGCCCATGGGTTTGGCCTCCTCCTGAATTTAAATGTGAGTTTTGATAGCTCTTCTCATTGCATCTATGTTCAAGGAACTGAGTGCACTTCCTGCATGATGGTTACAAGCCGTTGCCCAATGTACATTATACATCTATAAAAAAAACCATCTGATTTTGATCTCATTACCATTCTAGGCTGATGCTACTCAACATTCAGTGCAGCAAGTCAAGGATGTCAGCAAAGTATCATCAGAGTGGCTGCAGACTCAGGGGGGACAATATATGCTGCAGACAAAGAGCGGATGAGAGTGGCTGCAAAAAGGTGGGCAAGACTGGCTGCAAACACTGGGGGAATGAAACTGGCTGCAGATGCCAAGGGGACAAGACTGGCTACAGCTTCCAGATGGGCAAGATTGGCTGCAGACTCTGGATAAGGGAGATCCATCGTCAGTCATGTCTAGGCCACATGTACCACTGCTACCGAATGAGCAAGAGTGGCTGGGGAATCAGGGCAGGCAAGCCTGGCCACAGGGCGAGGTCAATATGCTGCTGCCAGTCAAAGCTAGGGGAGATATACCACAGCCACAGAGTGGAGAGTGGCCAGGCAGCTGACATGGGCAAGCATGGTGGAACACACAGAGCAGGCAAGAGTGGGTGCAGCCAGGGAGCTGGTGAGACTGGCTGGACAGTAGAGAGTGGCTGCAGACCCAGGCTAGGCAAGACTGGTTGCAGACCCAGGCTGGACAAGACTGGTTTAATGGTCTGAATGGGCAAGACTGGCTGCAGACTCAGAGCACACAAGGCTGGCTGCAGACCCAGAGTGGGAGAGACTGGCTCTGGACCCAGGGTGGGAGATGTTGGCTGCAGACCCAGGGTGGACAAGACTGGCTGAATGCCTCCAGTGGGCAAAACTGGCTACAGACCCAGATTGGAAGAGACTGGCTACAAACTCAGGGAGGAAGAGACTGGCTGGATGCCTCCAATGGACAAGATTGGCTGCAAACACAGAGCAGGTGAGACTGGCTGCAGATCCAGAGTGGGTGAGACTGGCTGCAGTCCTGGAGTGGCCAAGACTGGTTACAGACTCAGAACAGGCAAGACTGGCTGTGGACCCAGTGCAGGAGAGACTGGCTGTGGTCCCAGGGTGGGAGAGGCTGGCTGCAGACCCAAGAGGGCCAAGACTGCATCAGGAAAAGCCTCCTGGGCTAAAATCAAGTAATTTTGAAACTTCATATAATTTTTCTTAATCACTCTTATTTAGAAACAAAGTAGATAACCATGTAGCAGTAATATTAAATTGTTTTGAAACAGAAGAGAATTACTGAGTATTATCTGAATATCAAGAAAGTGTGTCTATCAATGTAAGAGTTGACCCAAAACATGTTACAGTCCTCAAGAACAGTCTCACTGTCATATCCCACAATCTGGACCCACGTTCCATCATATTCCCACGCCTTCCAAGCCTACATCCGGACCCCACATCATATCCAGCTCATTCCAAGATCCCCTTCTGCTGTGCTCCACACCTCAGCAGGATTGACTACACTCTGGATTTACCCCTGAGCTCTGGACCATCGGATCCTCACTGCTAGCCTGATCTGTACAACCCTATCCTGTCCACCCTATGCACACTTCATCCAGCAAGACATCCAGACTTCACCTCATCTCAGATTCCAGAACTATATCCACCTTCTTGTATTCCAGTCCTGTATCCACCTTGTCTTCTGGATCCCCAGATCTCCAGACCTCCGGATATTAGCTCCAGACCTATTCCCACCCTCTGTCTGATATCCTGCGCCTATCCCCATTTAGGCATTCTCTGCTTTCTGGCTTTCGGTTACCTCTTCTTCCATCTTGCTTATTGATCCTTGTACAAGTCTTCATCTCCAAGTTCATTTACTTATGTTCCATCTTACTTACTAATGTGTTTCCACATGCTCATACATAGCCTTGCTCCTTTGCTTACTGATCCCCTCAGATATTGTTCAGTATATAACCCCCATAGATACTCCTGTAGTTCCCTAGTTTGAATATCAACTTAGACTTGCCCAATCCTCTCTCGGACTTTGGTCCACCTAAGTCTGTCCTACTCATCAGGCCTAGGGATTGATTCCCTAGGCTGGAGCTCTGCCTTTCCAGCACTTACCCTCTTTCCGGACTTTGGTTCACTTCCTGTCTCTCCAACTCTACCTTAGGGTAGTCTACCTCTGTTCGTTTCTACATCGGACTTCATCCGATGTAGCCCCTATTCCTTCTGGACCTTCGGACCTCCTGTCCCTCATACCTCCAGGCATCCTGTCCTTCGGATGTTCCGTCCTCCTAACCCTTGGACATCCTATCCTCCTGTCCTTTGGACATCCTGCCCTCTGTACCTTCAGTCATCCTGTCCTCCTGTCCTCCTGTCCTCCTGTCCTCCTGTCCTCCTATCCTTCCATCCTGTTTCCTGTAGAAGTATTACCTTGCAGTGGGAACTCTCCTGAGCATTTCCTGCATTCCTCTGGAACTCTCCTGTGCTACTCTGGATGTTTCCCGCGCTCCTCCGGAAGTCCTCTAGCGCTCTCCAGCAGAGTAGCCAGCCTCTGGAAGTCCTCCGGACTTCGTCAGACCATCATTGGACCTCATACGAAATGAAGGGCACATACTCGGGTAAGGGGCACAGCATATGAGCTGAGGCCAAGTCCCTCTGAGTCAGTCTCCCTCCTTTGAGCAACATGGTTCTTAACACTCACTCATCCATTCTCATGGAGCCAAGTCTCCAAACTTCAGTATAAGGTGAATACTATGCACGATATTACCCACTGGCATGATACTACTAACTCTGTCACCACCTCACAACAATCTTGAGAGTTTATACAGTCTGTTGTTTTGGTCAGGTGCAGAAGGGAAGGGAGTGAACCATTTGATATATGCGAGGTGAGGAGGAATGTTGACAGTGGGTGGGAAGAGCAATTGTAAAGACTTTGGGGGCAAGGAGAATATAACTCGAACTTGCCCCACACTGAAACCTAACAAGTCAATGAGCCGTGAGTCCTTGAGTAACAGCCAAATCATGCACCTTTGAGATCATTTGTAACCAAGTCTAACAAAAACAGTGTCAGAGTGCCGATGAATGAGCCAAGAGCCCAACTTTTGTCGAGGTTTTGTGTGGACACTGTCCAAGGTAACATGTCCCTTGGTTAAACCACCAGTATCAATAGAGCACCATTTGATCTTGTGAAAGACAGGCAGATGGTGGAAAGGAAAGTGAATGTCACCCGCCAAATGATCAAGTTCTTGATCATGGAGTGGCACTGAATGATCACCTTGACGTTTGTGCACAATGTAGCATGTAAGGGCCTCACGAAAATGAGTCATGCCGTAATCTTCAACCAATTTTTGAATGCTGACAGCCTTCACAGTGGGATGTTTCATCATCACTTGTTCTCAACAGAAAGTCATATCAGGAGGATGTAAATGGTATGGCTTGAAGTGGTGACCACCTGCAAGACACCAACTAACAAATTTCTGGTGCTGTAGAATATTTTCCTTTCATTTGAGCCAGCGCATCATCTGAATGAACTTGTCCTTGTGGTTGGTAGTGCGATAAGCATCCTTTGCTAAGTCAATGTGGAGGTGCTCAGTGTATTCAGTATTGTAGTTGTCTGTTGTACCAAACAATGTGATCATGAGGTGGTAATGATGCACTGTGTGCAACTTTGGTAAGTTGAAATTACTATGGATACTGAGTTGAATAAAAATGTCTTTGTTTTGATGGAAAAGATCCAATGCCTTGTCTAGTGAGTGAAGCGTCTCTGAGCTATGATAAGGGTATTGCGCGAGATATAGGAAGTTGAGTAGGCCACACACTGCTCAAAGCAAACAACCAGCATTAAGATTGTTGGGCAAGCGAATGTTGATTATGATCCCAAGGATGAAGCAGCAAATTTGAGTGTGTTTGGTGCCACTTATGCATGACAGGCAGGTGATGCCTTTAGTGAATAGGCAGATATGATGGTTAGGAGGGAGCTGTCAACAATGGGCATCAATCTTGGCCCCTCCACAAGCTGCTGACAACCATGACAGGAGGTGCTTGATCAAACCTTGATATAGCTGGTGCAGGACATCTGGTATGATAGCACGAAAGATATTCATGAAAGGAAGATCCTCCCAAAAAGGATGAATGATAGGTTTGATGCCAGCAGCAGCACATGCACGAACAAACACTAAGTTTCCGTCGTCAAATGCAGCAAGTGCATCCAGTACCTCACTAAGTTTTTGCAAGTGAAATTGCATTGTATTACTTCCTGTATCCTTGGCATTGACATCACACTTCGGGCACTCTCCAAACTTGACACCTGTAGTCAGGAGTTGTTCTGGGTAGTCACTGACAAAACTAGCAAATATTGGATGACAATGATGACAAGCACCATCACTGCTACACATTGAAATGCCCTCTGTTCTAGCAGGTATGAGCAGAGCAAGCACACAGTGTAAACACATGTGGTACAAATTCACAATAGCACGACAATGAGACACTTTGTTTGTAATGTGTTTGAGGCAGCTTGTTGGCAGATAAGCAAGAAGGATGCGACTACCAGATGAAGGCTTGTGGTGAAGTTCCTTTGGTATGTTGCGAAACATTGTCACTTGCATTTTGTCGGAGGAAATGATAATTGGAACTATAGTTCCACCAGGATGTTGTGCATCGAGTTTTTTCTAAGGACATTGAGCAATGAAGTCTGATATCATAACAAGTCTAACATACCTGCGTTTCCCACCACCATTCGCCAATATGCATGTTGTGGAATAAATGAACAGTCTCATCATCAGCATAGTGCCACTCCAGGGAAAATGTGAGATATTGGGCAAAGTCAGGATCCCCATATAATGACTTAATGCATTCAATGATATCATGGTAATATACATCAAACAATTCACCAGCGACAATGACCTGTTCTTGTTTGAATTTTGGTCATCCTGTTGGAAGCTTGTGGTCAATGAGCTTGTTCAGCTTGTTCATGTTTTTGAATGACAGTCCCAGCCGTTCACTGACCTAGTAGTATTGCTGTCAATTAGATACACGTGCAACAAATAAAATCCCTCACCCCATCAATAGATAGCAAGTCTGTAAACACAGTAGAGCTTGACCCACAAAGCTTGGCCCAATGTGCTACCTCCCATTTGATCTTCAAAGTGAATGGGTAGTACAGGTTCTTCTCATTCTCGGCATCAATGAGTTGTGCTTCATACATCACATTTGCAGCCTGATCAGGTGAAAGATGCAATGTTCTTTGATCAGCACATGGGTCAGGCTAAGGCACAACTACACATCCATGCTGCCCCTGTGCCCAAGCCTTGACGAGTATTAGTATTGTGAGCTTCACCATCATTGAGATTGTCAAAGGGTCCATCCTCAGGTAGGTCAATATCATCGAGGGTGCCATCCTCAGGTAGCGACTGCACTGGCACCTCCCATTCAGGTTCAAAGAATGAGTCATCAATGTCCTCTCCCTGATAACAAGAGGATTCAGTGCCAAACCTTCAGCTTCAAAGTAACCAAAGTAAACTCACAGGATTATTGTCCAAGTCACTATCCTCTCCCTGTGAATGAGAGTGAATAAGAACCGAGCCTTCAGCTTCAAAGTAACCAAAGTAAACTCACAGGATTATTGTCCGAGTCACTAGAGTGTTCAGAGGCATTACCATCAGCTTCAAAGTAACCAGAGTAGTCAAACTGAGAGTAAGAGCAGTTAGAACCTTCAGCTTCAAATTAACCAAAGAAAGTGGTGAACCTTGGGATGTCCTGACTCAGGTGCGAAATTTTCAGTGATTTCATTGACTGGGTTTGGGTTTGTTCAGGAGTGTGAATTCCTGTAGAGTGCTTGACACCAGGAGTTGTGGCTCTTTGCAAGATGCTGGCTAAGGCCAGTAATAGTGAAATTGTCATGGCCACATGCTGGGCACATCTGGAGGGTCATACTAAAGAAAACAAGTAAATAAGTGGGCAAAAGCAGAAGAGGGTAAGCCTGAGGTAATTGTTTGAGACTGCCAACCCACCTAGTGTAGTCAAGTCAGGGACAGACTGTGTCCGTGATGCATGCAGCTGTACTACAAAATTTAGTGCCATCCATTCTGAAACTCAAATTATTTTACTCTTACCTTCTCCCTACCAGTCTCTCTAGCGTCTCACTCCCTACCCCTACCAGTCTCCCTAGCAGTATCCATCAATCACACTCCCTACAAGTCCCCAACAATCACACTCCCTGGCAGACCAAAATTTCCACTCCCTACTTAATTTTTTTTAGTAATTGAAGTCCCAACAGAACAAGTAAAAATGACCACACCTCAGAGTAAGTGACAGTAAAGACAAGCACAGACACAGTCTCAAAAAACCTCCATAGAGTTGGAGTCACTGGCACATGGCACAAAAACAAGGGCTTTGAAGAATGCAGGTGAGTGAGAAGGACACAAGGAAAAACTCACTACTAACCTGAAAACAGTGTGAAAGCAGGACAAATGCAAGCATCAGACATTGCCAGCTGAGCAAGGTGCAAGAGGCTTGGCCCAAATGCAAGTGTCAGACATCACCAGCCAAGCAAGGCGCAAAGAAGAGAGCTCCCAGCACCAAAGTATCCAAAACACCTCATAAACAGAGTCTGGCACAGAAACCTTTGACACTGAGTACATGTGTTTCTTGCATGATATAAATTGCCACTTACTAATGTACAACAAATTGTGCAGAGCGTCAGCACATCAAATCTGAGTCAGAGGCCAGTGAACACGATAGCTTTAGTGAAGGAGATAAGAAAGGTTAGTCATCTTGTTCACTGGCCAAAAGGAAGTCTTACAAGTCATGTGTGCACAGTGTCCCATTATCGGCGCCCTACCAAACTTCATCACACTTTTGCCATGCAAGATGTGAATGTCATGTTACTGATCTCAGAGAATGAGCAGAGTGATGTCAACTCGGATGATGCTCAGTGCAATGTCCATGATGCAGGTGCTGACAGTGACTGGCATGACAGTGACAGTGATGCTGACACAGCAGGTCTTGGCAATGACTCAGAAGATGATGATTTAGATGCAGCTGCAAGGATGCTTTCAGATGAGGTGAGTAGTACTTTAACATTTCATCAACATCATATGATAAGTCCTCACAAACAAAAAGGTTGCTTCACTGGTCACACACAGCCAGAAACCTTGGAAGTCTTCAAAGGTGTCTGACTCTGGTGCTGACCGCTCATCTGCTGCTGATAGGAAACAAGCAACAGAGGTGAGAACTGTTCAATTTAAATCAATTTTTTTTGATCATGGTCCTTGATGCATTAGACTCTGACCTGGGGCGATGTCGATGACACTGTTTCAGAGTCTGCTGAAAGTACCACTACCAGTGGTAAATTGTCAATTTCCTCTGACTTGAATGAAGATACTGCAAAACTTGTCCAAACCCCTGCAAAAAAAAGTGTTGCCTCACTTGTTCAAACCAAGAAAGGCAAAATCAAACTTCTTGATCAGAATCTACAGACTTGCTAGGTCATTCAAGCCGCTATCTCTGAAGTCAAGTGCCATGTGATGTTTGTCCATGGGTACCTGGAATTAGTCAAAAAGAACCAGTGTAGGGATTTCATATTCTGTGGGCTTGTATAGGCAGATATTACTTAGTGTTATGTTTGCACTTTTGGTGCTTACAGTGGCTCAAAAAACTGTCCACATGTTTTGACATTTTTCACTATCTATGATATTGTGTGAGAAGGAACAAATGCCTCAAGGACATGCTTATACCACATTGTAGTATGGCTTGAGGGCTTTCATTTGAGCCCTACACCGTGGGAATCGGTGGAGATATGGTGGAGATACAAGGCTCACAAAATAGTGACTCATGCAGACAGTTTTTTGACTCAAGTATTTTACAATAATAACCAGGTATTCTAGTATTTTGTATGACCTCCCTTGGCTTTAATTACTGCCTCTATCCTTCTAGGCATACTCTCAATTAATTTCTGGCAATCCTCAGCTGTGATCTTCCCCTATTCCACTGCTACTCTCTTCCAAAGCTCCCATACTCCTTTAGGGGGGTTTTCATAGGCTTGAAGCTTTTTCTTGAGTGTTCCCCAGAGATGTTCAATGACATTGACATCAGGAGACTGTGCTGGCCAGTCAAGAACATTGATGTTATGTTCTTCAAACCATTCCTTAGCTCTTCTGGATGTGTGCTTGGGATCATTATCCTGTTGGAAAATGATATCTTCTTCATCAATCCCTGATTCTGCCAAGCTAGGCAGCAAGTGGTCATTTAAAATGTCCACATACTGCTCAGCATTCATCTTCCCCTCAACCTCAGCAAGCATTCCCACACTGTTCCATCCCATACAGCCCCATACTATTAAAGAACCTCCTTCAAACTTGACAGTCCCATTAACCTCTCTGTCTGTTAGGCCATCTCCCTTCTTTTTCCATACATATACCTTCCCATCTGACCCAATCCTATTGATTTTGGTCTCATCTGACCATATAACATGCTTCCAGTCCTCTACAGTCCAGTGTTGATGAGCTAAGGCAAAGGCTAGTCTTCTCTACCTATGTTTGATGGAGAAAAGAGGCTTTTTCTTCTTTGTTACTGCCTTGAGAACATTCCTCACAGTTTGTGAAGAGACAGGGGTAGTGATGGTGGAATTGATATAATGGGTGGCTTGGACAGCATTATCAGCCTTTCCTGTAGTGATATGTTGGATAATAGCCCTTTTGTCAGTAGAGGTAAGCTTGGATGGACATCCTTCACAAGAGTTTTCCTTGTCTGGGTGGCTTTCTTTGATAAACTTGGCCACAGTGGACTTGCATACTCCAGTTCTAGAGGAAATTTGGCAAGCAGAGAGGCCAGCATAAGACAGAGAGGATATTATCTCTTTGAGCAGAGGAGATGGCTTTCATGGTGATTATGACTATGATACATGAGATATCCTGGTTTATATAGTTAGATATAGTCATAAAATAACATAATGACACCACTTCATAATTTATATAATAGTGGCATGATTTTTGTGGTGTCATAAATAATGATTTATATAGTTTTAATATACACTCAAAAAACTGTCCACATGAGTTATCATTTTATAAGCCTTATGTCTCCACCATATCTCCACCGATTCCCACGGTGTAGGGCTCAAATGAAAGCCCTCAAGCCATACTACAATGTGGTATAAGCATGTCCTTGAGGCATTTGTTCCTTCTCACACAATATCATAGATAGTGAAAAATGTCAAAACATGTGGACAGTTTTTTGAGCCACTGTATGTAATCATCATAGTTTTCACCATCTACCAGTACCAGTCTGAGACTGAGAGTTTTTAGCATGATTTCCTATCCTCTCTGAGCACTGAGCTTAGTCCAGAAACCCTTTAGGGTTGAATAGCAGCTAGGCATAGCACATTTAGCCCAACATTAGAAGTCTACTTTCCAGTTCTCTTCTTGTTGTGTTTCCCACACCAGCTCTCAATGTGAACTTTGTTATCCATCGCTGAGAAGTGTAGTGTGGACACAATCAAAGAACATCTTCAAGTAGATGAGCTGTATGCTTTACAGCTTGGTGCCTTGGTGAGTTGATTCAGTTGCAGTGCTTACCCAGGATAATTCTAATTGTCCTTAATTTATCTGAGGTGGATGCACGCATCCCAATAATGCACTGCAAGCTGAAAGATGACACTTGCACAAATGTTGATGGCTACTTCTGCCTTGGGCACAAGGACTTTGCAAAGGTGAAAACATTGATGGAAAAGCTAGTTTACATCTATGCTATGAAGTTCGATGTGAGTCCTTTACACTTTCTCTGCCTGTCGCTGATAGTTGTACCTCTTTTTCAGCCCAACAATAATGCCACACCCATCAGGAACAGGCCCTACCAGGGTGAACTCCTCATATTGTTGATATCTAACCAGCTCTTTCATAGCTCAAGGGCCATTGGCATGAAATTTGTGTCATGCTTTGTCGAAATTGCCAAGAACAAGTCAAAGCATCCCAAAATTCCAATTCCCTTCCTCGCACTGGTGGCAACAGCAGTAGTGTGCTTGTCTTTACTTGGTGAATATGCTGCTCAACTTTTCATAGGTCTATTTCACTCTTTTATGGAAGTCACTTGGTTCTCCAGGGAAGTTTACAGCTACCGCATCAAGTCTCTCAAACAGCTGAAGCACGACACACCTGGAAAGTTCCATTATATGATGGCAGATATTTACAAGGCTGCACAGTAAGTGTTCTTAGTTCTCAATGCTCATTACTGACTTGTCACTTGGCTTACAGTAAGTTGAAATGCAATGGCGCTACTGGGGATCACATCAAGGTGAACGCCTTTGAACTGCTTGACCTTGGAGTAATCTGTCAATATTTTTCGATGATCACCAATATTTAGCCCAGGAGGGTTTTCCTGATGTGGCTGGATGCCTCCAGTGGCCAATACTGGCTGCAGACCCAGAGCGGACAAGAGTAGCTTCAGACCAAAGGCGGACAAGATTGGCTGCAGACACAGAGTGGATGAGACTGGCTGCAGACACTCCATGGTCAAGCATGGCAGTTGACTTCTGCATTGTGGCAAGGCCACTCACAGCCTGATGCTGATGTCATACCACACACTTCACCATGCCCATGGCTAAGGTTTTTCTCTCATTGTGCTCCTAACCCTCGTGCTGTTGCTCAAAAGGATAAGGTATGTTCTCTTCTAACCTCTTCATTCCTATACTCATTTATTCCAAAGCAAAGACACACTGCTCAGCCACCAAAAACACGAGCTGCCTCACAAGCACAGCCAAAACAAGTTCCCTCACAAGTTGGTGTGCCATCATTGCCACTATCGAACCTACAGCCAGCAGTTGCCACTACAACACTGCCACTGATGCCCCCTCCTCTTGCTAGTGGCCCCTTAGCCATAACAGATACACCCAATGATTCTAAAAGACAGGCTGGATGCTGGACTTGCTTTTGGTCTTGTAGCTGCTGCACGTCCACTAAAGCTTCTGATGGTTTTCATTAGTACAGGGTCCACCGTCCTTCCTTCATGCAAGCTTTGTTACCTGCTTTTTTTTTGTTCTTGCTCATCCATCATCGTACTTCCGTTTGGTGCCATACACAATATTATCATACAATAGCTCTCACAGCAGGACATCTTTGTATTTTCTTCATAGATAAACATTCATGCGATCTGGTATTATGGAACAATGGTAGGTACGTAGAGACTAAGGGCGCTAACCTAAGAAAAATCGAATAAAACAACGTGACAGTCCAAACACGTAGATCGTCCCGATGGGCTTATGAAGAAAGAACATCAATACCATTATTCAAATTGAAACACTCGGAGGGCACAATTTATCAGCCACTTCCTGCAAAAGCACGCACGCGGTTTCCTTCATATTCCAATTCCTCCCGTTTCCTCTGAACTTGTTCTTTAGAGTCCTTTGAGCGTGCAAGGCTCCGAGAAGTGGCAACAAGTGATCGATGAAAGGGGAAAAACGCACAATCAGTCCCAATGCTGCGACTTGGCGGTGGACTGTCGGAAAGTGATAAATACATCGCAAACATGGATGAAGGACAACAAAGAGTACCTGTATCACCATCACTCTCGCGTTCGATAGCCGCAAGGACCGCGCATGCAATCGACGCTTCCCATTCTGCATTTAGCAGAGTCATCGATATGTCCATCTCCAAATGATCAGCTCCTTCTTCATCGCCCTTGCATAGATTCTCTGTTCTGAGCTCTTGCAGACGCGCAAAGGTGTTGAAAGTCAAGCTCGAGGCGCTTTTCCGAACAGCAGTATCTTCATGAACCAAAGTATGTTCCAGCAGGATGGCGAGATTGTTTTGGGCTGACAAGAGAATTTTCCATCCCAAGGCCCTGTTGCTGAATGCGTTGGAGAGCATACGAAAGAGTGTCAACAGATAATTTTTTGAAGACCATTCGCACGCCTTGGACAACAACAGCACAAGGGGGCTGTCGAGACCATTACGATCGGCACACTAAGAGGAGACCTTTTCGTCCAGGAGTGCCATTCGCCATAAATCTACCAGTGAAAATAGTTGGTATTCTGGCATATTCCACGACATAGAACTCGTGACGTCATGCCAGAGATCAAAAAGAGGGTGCAGAGGCAAGCATTGCGAGGTGGTGAACGCTTTGACGTACGGAATCACGGTCCCAAACAGGATTCCCATGGTGTCAGCTTTGGATAAGGAGGTGTCGAAAGGCTGAAACCAGGTTGTAGCAGAATCAAGGAAACTCCTCAACTTCGTCGATACAACAGCGAGATCGGGGACCTTACTGAATCGAATGGGCTCAAGGCCCAGCAAGTCCAAAGCTGGGAGAGATAACGATAAGTGTGGATGAACTATAGTATGGCGAATTAGAATGTGATGTATAACAAGTCGGATTTGGCAAACCTGGATGTAAAAACATTGAAAACTGCATTCGTAGTTGTTGAACGTCGCATCCTTGTATCTCATATACCTGCAACGTAAGATAAGTCGTCGATTGGGATGAAGCTTGCGGAAAGCCTAACCTTCATTCCTCCTACGAAGAACAGAAATGTTGGGGTGGCGCGAACACCAAACTCGATTCCAACTGCCGCTGCACCACGTGAGGCGTTGAGATCCACCTGCACAAAGGCGACAGGGCTACTATTCGAGTTTTTGTCTTGCGCAAATTCTTCAAACAATGGTTGTGCCTTGCAGCTCAGGTGGCAGATTTCTGTAGTGAAGAACGCAAGAACACCACGGTGCTCTTGTAGAAGAGAATAAAACGATGGAAGACATGTACAAGAGTGAATACGTTTGATCGTGGCTGTAGGGGTGGTGGTTGACAATGGTTGACGATTAATGCGCAGGAATGGCCGTGCAGCAGTTTTTAATTGGCGTAAACGTCTAGGACTCGTTGATGTACGTAGATTCTCAATGGGCAGTGTGCTGTTCTGGAGATTGACACTAGTGGTATATGTTAATATAAGAGAGAATCAGAAGGAAGGTTTCCTTACCGAACAAAAAGCGTTCTCAGAAAGGTAGACGTCAACATGCTGCGTCTTATAGATGATGCGAGCGTCCCAGCGGACTTCACGAGCAGGGTCTTCTTGCGAAGTGAGACTGCCTTTGACCTGGCGGGCCAACCAGTGACTTTAGCAAGGATTCCCGAGGACCTCACAGGAAGTTCTCTGAGCATCGTAGTGAGAATGGTCACCCGAGGTTTGCATATTGCGAGGCTGTCTAGGAATGATGCACAAGCACGGGAGCTGTCGTCTAAATTGATGGCCTTGTTGAAGTCGAAGGCAATAAGGCGTTCGACGTTGACATCTTCGGCCTCAACGAGAGCTTGACGTCGTTCGATGGGACCAGAGAGCTCTCTGTAGTATATGTTCCTGATCGTATTCAGAAACCCTGCATCAGGGTTTGGCGCTTTGTGACCCAAGTACAGTCGCACGGGCGCCAATATGGTGAAACGATTTCCCTCGCAATGAATGATTGAATGCGCGCAGAGCACATCCGTGTCCGCGGTCGCAGAAGGATAAAGAGCTTTCACCCTCATAGTGTTGAGACCCTGCGGGAAAAAGGCAATGATCTCGAGAAGCTTTCGAGCATCATCGCCAAGGGCCACCACCGACGGATCATTCAAAGAGAGTTCGACTGTAGCACGAAGGCTGCGAGATTTTCCTTCACCGATCTCCAGTAACGCTGCTTGGTTGTTTTCCATGCGGAAAGTAGTTCTGCTCCAGACCATTCACGTTGAGCCGCCTGACGAGCAATGATATTGACCGATAACGGATGGTTATCGATACCATCCAATAATTCATCGATTATCTCCGTAGGAATGTGTTGCGAGCAGACGTGCTCGAAGGTCTTCCTCGCGAACTTGCGTTCTAATACCGAAACACTGATAATTTGTGTGACAAAGTAGGGTGCGATGTGTTTGCTTCGGGTCGTCAACAAGAGGACCACAGACGATGATGATGCGAGGTCGTCAATGATACGGACTACGGAGTCTGCGTTTCGAGCTGCAGTAAGAGCGTCTGCATAGTCGATGACCAAGATTGTCTCTGCGCCTGTCAGAAATTCCATCACTTCTTCCCACCGCTCACTGAGGCGCCCGTCCAACCCAGCGGCTCTGCAAATCCGCTCCCTGACTATTGCTGTGGATATCCGAGAGGCATCAACTCCATCGAACGATACAAAGTACCGGCGACCTTGAAACCTCTCAGCTATGACTGAATCATGGATGATAGCTTTTGCTAGGGAGGTTTTGCCGATACCTCCTGGGCCGAAAAGTGTGACATGACGTCGATTGAGAAGTAGTTCCGTGGCACGGGCAATGAGATGATCTCTTCCAAAGAAAGGGGAAGGCACGCTCGGGAGGACGACGCGCCAGTCTTCATATGCGGTAGACATGCTCGGTTTATTGACCTGTCTGCTCTGTTGATATATTCTGCGCTGGGTTATCATGCTTAGGTGCATCTTTAGCAAATGGTCAGTTCATTAATGGTAGCCTGGAAAGAAATCATGGTTTACGTTAATGAGCAACACGCGCCTATCCAGTTCCCGCGCCCAAGATGCGATTCTGTCCTTGTCAGACAGTGCAGAAATGGCTCTCTGGGCGACGCTGCGCTCATTTGCAGACACGACTGCCTCGAGAATGCTCTCGACAAAGCTACGCTAGTGTCAGGTGGCCCCTGATGTATCTGAAAAAACACACTACCTCTTAAGATCGATAATGATGTCACTGAGTTCACTGTCCAAGTCGCCATCAGTCTGACCTTCTGTAGCCCTTACGACAATATCACAAATAACTCGGCACTGTTCGATCAATCCACGGAAATCGCCTTCATTTTGCAGGGTATTCTATACAAAGATATCAAAACGCCATCTAAAGTCGTCCAGGAATGACTTACTTTTGCAATAGCCAAGATGTTTGAAACTGTAGAAAGAATATCTTGCACGAGGACACTAGGTACAACAGCCTTTGCGGTATCGATCACTGCTATCGTCCCACTCAGCAGTGCCACGCGTTGACCATTATCGACGTTCTTGAGAGTAGATATCTTTCATTTAAAGCTCGATTATGGATGTCGTTGATGTTATAGGGGTCTCACCTTCATTGACAAGACTTGGGGACAGGAAGGTCAAACTAGGACGACCTGGGAGCCTATCAATGCCAGCCGGGGGGAGCAGAGTTACTGTTAACGGTCATGATCTTATTTAGATGGCACAGCATCGCCTCAAGGGCTAGAGTATCGCCACCAGCCAACAACAGCTGATAGGATAGGGTCCTGACCCATATCACCTTATCGCCTTTAGTTGGCCTTAATGCACCCCACGTGGGCGCTGGAGTGGGCCTAAGCAGGGGGTAGAAGCCAGAAGTTCGAGTAGCTTAGTCACCCCATGTGTAGGCGTGGCAGTGGACACGGACGCTATCCAATCGGAGTACATTCAAGGCTTAAGCTTCACCTAGATCGGTAACCAATCCTGTCTATAGGCAAACCATAGTCTACCCTTCACCAGGTACTAGGGGACTCCAAATATAGATGTCAATTTCATACATGGTTTCAACATGGTATACAAGACAAACCAATGGAATGAACACGCTTGTGTACTAAAAGAGCCTCCGTAACAAATGATGCATGCGTACAGCGTCCAGTCGGTATATATAGTAAGGTCATCAATCTGTCCATTCATCCGTAAAAGTCGTGACTCCTAGTTGCGACCGAAGCGCGAAAGAAACCCGGTCTTGGGACCGTTGAGCTGGTATGAGTTATTATTAGCACCCGCCATTCTGTCGCGACGACGGCCAAAGCACACAGTGCATCCAGCCAAGACAAGCAGAAGTAGGGATACAAATGTGAGCCAAAAACCTGTCGTAGTGTTGAGACACGTGGTAAGCTGAGTAAAAGAGAAACTAACCAGGACCAGTGATGGTCGTCTCACTAATATTAGTGTACCCAATTCATGCTTGACATAGGCAAAGAGAGCGATGTTGATGGCAAATGCGATAAGGGTAAGCAGGGCCGCGAGGAATGACACTAGAGAAGCCACCAAGGTAATTGTGATGTGCTGGGAGATGGATAGAAGAAGCGCAATAAATGCGACACAGCAAGCTAAGGAAGAAGCGAAGTTAGATTACGATCGTATTGCATAGAGTACAACTGACCGACGGGAAGAACAGCGAGTCCGCGAGTCCATGAAGGACCTATTGTAACTTGGGCATTCTGCGCGCCTGTGACAGTGAGCGAGTATCCATGGCCTGTATTCAATAAGTATAAGATTGTAGCGATATCAGTAAATGTGTTCACCAGTATTGAAACATTGGCGGCCCGAAGAAAAGTCAACACAGTAACCCCTGAAGATAGTTTAATTGTGCTGCCTCATATAATAATGTATACTTACCAAATACCGAGCTAGGTAGTACAACGAGGAACTATAAGTTCAAGCACCTCAACTCAACTCGACTGCTACTCACTCTAAGTTGCGTGAATGCCTGATCACCATTATTTGCAACCCCTCCACTAGAGTGCACGCGAGTAATGTCCATCGCCTGAAAACTCGGGAGAGAAATTGAGACGATGAAAAGGAGGAACCAGGCAGAAAAGAGGAAGAAGACGCCTGGAATACAGTATGTTCTTGACATCTTCGCCAGTTTGATTGGAATTAGTTTTTTGTTGGCTTTTAATTGTTGCGAATGAGCGACGTCAGAGACGAAGATAAAGCGGCGCTTTCGAGTTGTGGAGGTGGAGACGAATGTTAAGGTTAACTTTTATGCAGAGGTGTGCGCCCTGAGCACTGCCACGATGCCACATTGTTCTAACGTCATCCGAATCATATCGGTATCGTGTTAACCCACCTACGGAAGTTTTCTCCAGGACCGTCATCGGGAGTGTATGCGATATCAATAAGGCTGTGGAATCGCCGTAACAAGACCTTATGCGGCCTGCTCAGCTGCTGATCTCAGCAGAGCGCAATGACTCCGTACATGACATCGGAAACCTCAAACTTCCGTTTGTAGCCGTTCCCTTGTCTATGTATACGTACTTGATGCGTTTTCTATTTACGTCTCAGACGATTATTTCAGTTCGGACGGGCATCTGTATTCACGCACGGGATACTATCGTGGATGTTAGTTGTTCCCGCTGCGTTCACTGAGTCAACAAACATTCGCAGGAATTATCATTCAGCTCCGTCTGTTGATGCAATCATGGTTTCTCCAATCCCAGCTGGCAATGTCCAGCCACCCAGGCAGACAAGCACACGTGCCCCTTTGAATCATTTCAACGCACTCACGACTGCATGTATCCTTCTCGAACATATACAGACTCTCGAGCGACTCCGTGACGAGACACAACACCGCGTCGAAGCTAAAAGACAGAAGCTGCACTTTCTGGAGGCGTTCACTCCGAATCGGAGGCTTCGAGATGCTTTGTCGGAGTCTATCGTTACACAGCAACTTTCACAGATGCAGGACACACCCACCTCCACACGTAACAGCCATTCCCTGTCACCTCGCCTTCGAGGGCTATACGACGTTCATGGACCTGGATGTGCCAACCAGGACTCTCTACAGACTATGGCTGACTTCTCCCCACTGAGTCTCGCCGATCTTTCGATCTACGGGAGGGATCATGAAGTAGTTTGGGAAAATGACGACGACGACGAAGCTTTGTTGTGTCCGTCTGCCGATGAAGCTGTCGAGGATTGTGCAAGAAGCGAAGATGCCTCCAAAGAATACTGTGACCAGCTTAACTGTCTTGCCTCTCCTTTCCACCTTGTTCCTTCCTCGTCCGGGATTACCTCCAAAGCCCAAGGTTTCCCACTAGTACCCGATTCTACTAATGATTTACTGATTATGTTTGCCAGAATTTGATCGGGTTTCTGCTCCAACCAGGCAAACATCGAACAGGTACCGATCCACGGCTCACGGCAAGAAGTCTCCATCAGGCGTGAAGGGCAAAGGGGTCCTACGTCGTGGATCTTCTAAACGCAACAACATCGGTCAATCGAGGGCAAAGAGGGCTTTGCGCAGGATTTTACACCATAAGAAACTAGGCGTGGACGCCATTAAGTTTCATGTGTAGGTACTCAGTCCCAGTGAGAATAAGGTCGATGTGTATCGATAATATGAGTTCAATATGAATTGATGTGTATTGTGAAAAATGAGACCTTTGTCGATTTTGTTGATAGATATTACGCGTTCGATCTCGTTCCAGCTAGTTTTTATATTCACAATTGAACCACGTTCATGGAGAATGAAATATGTCAATACACATGGATATACGTTGATGACAGAATGAAACGTGATAAAAACAAATAAACCCTCCTGACCTCGCTGTAGCGCTCGCCATTCGCCACTCCTCTGCATCTGACCAAGTACGTTCCTCTTCGCCTGTTCCAGTGGTATTGGTACATATGACATGTCCCTGATAGTGCCAGAGGAGATCATGTACATCATGGTGAATCGTTCGGAATTGAAGAAGCTTGAGGACAAAGTAGAACCATCGGAGCATGATCCTAGGCTCGTGACCAGCCTGGCGTATACTACCACGGATGCTCGAATGGCGGGCAGAAATCACACCATCTCGAAAAAAACGCACGTAGGCAGAATGGTTACGAGTCTAACATGATCCGTCTGAGGACATGTAGAGACCGAAGGGTCCGAAAGACAGACCAAAACACACTAGCTCAGTAGAAGATGGGTGGGTGGACAAACATCGTCGAGTGGCGCAAATGGGGAGAAGAAGAGGGGAACAAATTCTTAAGTGGAGTTCTTAAGAATGGGGCGACCGAAATATGTGCAATCGAAGCACACGTTCATGGGACCTGCTTACAAAGACCACGTTTTGACGTGTCAACGTAACGGTCACCTGTTTCGCCACCTGTACATGTTCTCACTCTAGCACTGGGCCTGGGCCTGAGGCCTGAGGCCTGAGTACTTGAGCACCAAGCCACTGTATACAGCAATATGCAGTGTCCCACATCCCATTTGTGATGAACTCATGTGCATTGATTAGGCTGGGTTTGAATTGCGCACCGGTTCTAACAGTAGCTAATGATAAAACTCCACACTCACGGTTAAGGAGTCCTGTTGGCCAATTTTGTTATGAACTAGGTATGCTTGTCATACATCCTTCGAGTTGTTGTGATATCTGCCTTGATCCCTATTCTACCTCAGATCTTGCTACTTCTCCACATGCAATCCAGTGTGGTCACATCTTCTGTTTCAGGTGCGTCTAAATTTCCACTAGTACTCGAGGCCAGCTTGCGCCGAGCAATAATATATCTCATCTCATATCTTTTTCAATCCAAGGTGCCTTTACTCCTTTGACACAAGCACATGTCCCTTCTGCCGCGAAGTTTTCGACCTAGATGGTGCCAAGAAACTCCATGTCGAAAATCCACCTGAACGAGAAAATGCTGAACGAGACGATGCTGATCAGGACAATGCCAAACGCGACAATGCCAAACAGGGTGTTATCCATGATCATGCTAATTTCCTCCTTCATCGGATGTCTCTAATTTCAGGCGAAGGCGTGCCCGAAGCTGATGTCGCTGAAGTAGTCTCCGAAGTACAGGAATGGCTGGAGTCTCAACCGGATGACCCCTATTCTGTGAGTCTGCAGGCGCATCGTAAACGTGATGCTTGTTGTCACCACCTTACCCAGTTCTTATCGAATTTCTCATATGCGGCGTTTTTAGCATATACCACTTCGAGCTGCCTTGTATTCCCTCCACCGATACAAAGCTCTTCAACTTGAGAACGAGCGTGAAAAAGCGGAATATCGCCTTCGTGATCTGCTACGCAACAGCACACTAACCACAGGCCATGGCTCCAGGACATCTCGTGCTGTGGAAGACAGTATCGCTAGGATCGAGGAAATAGAGACTGAACATGCCTTGTGAGTTGCTATTTGCAAGTAACGAATATTTTTCTAACCATATATTTTGGCTCCAGAGCATCTCGTGCTATGGAAGACAACCTTACTAGGATCGAGGAAATAGAAATCGAACATGCCCTGTGAGTTGCTACTTGTAAATGACGAATATTTTCTAAATGATTTCTCCGCAGAGAGGTGATCATTGGGTTCAGTAGTGTGTATGTGGGACTTAACTTGCGTCCACATAGCTGTCACAATTGCAATCTCAGTTGCAAAACCTTGACAATTCCCAATCTCAAAATCTCAACGTCCCCGACTCGCCACTGGCAGAGGAGTGGTTGATTGATTTTTTCTGAATCATTGTCGTGCTGGAGGTATTGTGAGCATCAGATGTTCTACTTTTATAGTTTGTTCTTGTCCTTTGTCTCTAGCTTATCTTTGTTGATGCTGATTATTAGTCTATGGTCGTCTTGCAAGTTGTCCTCGAGGACGTTAAACATTTGTAATTCATGATATTAAATAATTTGGATTCCATTATTGCACAGAATGCGTGGTGATGTGATTTGGTGGGTCGAGAACCCGTTTGGTTTTCTTGGTCTTCTGACAAATTTTGGTACGCTCTTGTGTCTTTTGGTGTTACTCAGCTTCGACAGTGTTTGATGTGCATCTCTGATGTCGATGACATTGATAACACCCCATGCTTTGCAGGGTTTTTTTGTCGTGTTGACGGTTGCAGGGGCATCATCCGCACGTTTTTGGTGAGCAGTCGCATTGTCAAACTCCACAAAGATAGTATGGTTGTCACGGAGAAAGTGTTTTTTGAGAATATTCATTACCTGGTTGGTGTGGGCAATAATGTTATTAGTTGTGAAATAACCGTTGCGTCCCTTGCCTGTCTTGAAGGAGATGCGAGCGGTGTCTTTTGACTCCAACCATGGGCCATAGTCGGCCGGGACAAAGTGAGTAGGCATATTAAATGGATGCCCCTTCCGTTCCGGGAGCACGCTTACCTTACTAGTATCAGCCAGGAGTTCATGCCTGTTATCAATCGGATCCCATTCAGTTCCTTCAAACAACTTTAAACCCTGAGCAAACACCTAGTCCTCGCGCCCCCACAGCATTCACAGGGAAAAGACACCAGCCTCTACCCAATATGTTCGTTTCAGTTTAATGTCGCAGCCATCATCGAGCGGTATATAACAGCCTCAACATCATATCCTTAAGACCTCAATTCTCGCATGTTTCACTTCCCTTACTCCTCTTCTACCTTCATTCGATCTTCTCTTTACATTTTCGACATGTTAGTTTTTCTCCTTTTCACATTTCTAGCACATTAACTATCTTTTGTTAACACTTTGTGACAACGGCGGACCTGATGACTATATAAACAAGGTTCACCTCTGACGCCAATTACACCAACTCAACGCCTATGATCATCTTCGCCGGTTCTACCGTCTGTCCATCGTCCATTTCAAGTGGAATGTACTCGCGCCTCGAACATATGTCTCGAAAGACGTCCATACTGCTATGTTAAACCTTTCTGGGGCGGAAGCACAGCCAGATCTGCAAAGAGCTCGGTTTGGTACCATCAACCAGGTAGGAAAGCTTGAGCTAAATCCGACTCCCATAGAGAATAATTGAACAGATAGTCCGACTGACGAAACACAAGCATGGCTGAAGGACAAGGCCGAGACTAATAATTTGCATTGCCAGCCCTATCATACCATCCTGCAAGCTTTATACCCGAAGATATATGGTGCGCATATCCAGCTACCACCAACAGCAATGAGCAGGCTCATCGTAATGTCAACCGTGATGGTGTGAACTTGACACTTCTAGGTGGCGTTATGAGAGGATGAGTCTTTGACGACCAAGCGGCGCAGAGCATCGATGTTCACATGTCACTGGGCATTGACACTCGTGATCGTGATTCATGCTTACTGTGCATCGAGAAGTATTACCCGTCAAAGTATGGATCTTCATTCACACTATTCACTCCAAAACAGAGGCTTCGAGATGCTTTGTCTGGGTCCATTGTCACATAACAACAGATGGAGGATACACCCACCTCCACACGTAGCAGTCTCACCGTCACCTCGCCTTCGCGCCGAATCGCGCACCATATTAGACTCGTGACCAGTCTGACGTACATCCTTTGAGAGTGGGAAATCTTGACGTAGTCAGACTGGTCGATCTCGGAGAAATTTGGCAGGCGAAGCACGGAGTTTGAAAATTGCAGGTGCCTTTTGTGCCGACGCCGTGTCGTCGTCCATCATATCATACAGACACTACTATATTGCTACATCTCTATGTTATGACCGGCCCAAATCATGAGTTTTAACGTTGATTCCGTATTGCCCATGTCCATATTTGCTTTGAATGCTCTTGACAACCTTCCAACGGACTTTACAAACACGCTTTCAACCATACAGTTCCAGCAAGTACTCGAAGCCTTCGCGCACCTTGATTTTGTCTCAAAAGGCACCAAAAATCCGAAGTTATTTCAACTCAAGGCTCTCGTATCTTTACTGGCAGGAAGAAATGTGATCCTCCAAGCTGAAACTGTGCGGGTGCATTACTTCGGAAAAATCCATCCCTCCAAGTGGTCATGCTAGGTTTGTCTGAGATGGTATACAGCAGGAGGTCCGTAGCTGTCATCCGCATGCCACGGAGCATTTTCAGCAAAGAGAGAGTTTTTTCCTGTGTCGAGGCTGCGAGGGTCCACTGTCCATGCTAAAGATTCAGACGGCAGAGCATACTGCAGTAGTGGTGGATAATATGGAGCAAATGGTATAATTTGTGGGATCCTATTTCAATTTTAGTGCTGCAGCGCAAATCGAGAAAGATGCGGCCGTACTCTATGCAGTGCGCGAGCGAAAGTTTGTGTGCGATTGATAGTTAACTGTAACTATGTGGCACTATTACTTCGACCGGCACAACCGGCACTTGCACATTTTCAAACTCCGTGCTTCGCCTGCCAAATCTCTCCGAGATCGACCAGCCTGGCTACGCCACTTGACTTGTCCGTGGATATATAAGCCAGGCTGGTATCGAGCCTAGCACCATATGACGTTGACGGTTCTGGATGTGTCAACCAGGACCCTCTACATGATACGACTGACTTCTCCCCACCGAGTCTCGTCGATCTTTCGATCTATGAGAGGGATCATGAGGTAGTTTGGGAAAATGACGACGACGAAGCTTCATTGTATCCATCTGCCGATGAAGCTGTCGAGGATTATGCGGGAAGCGGAGATGGTGTTCCCTCCTCGTCGGGGATTACCTTCAAAGCCCGAGGTTTCCCACTAAAATGCGATTCCACTAACGATTGACTGATTATGTTTGCTAGAACCTGATCGGGTTTCTGCACCAACCAGACAGGCATCGAACAGGTACCGATCCACCGCTCATGAAAAGAAGTCCCCATTAGGCGTGAAGTGCAAAGGGGTCGTACGTCGTGGATCGTCTGAACGCAACAAGGCCAGTCAATCGAGGGCAAAGAGGGCTTTGCGCAGGATTTTACACCATAAGAAACTAGGCGTGGATGCTATTGAATTTCATGTGTAGGTACGAGTCAGTCATGACTCGGATATTTCTTTATTTTTCCTAGTATCGTCATATTGCTTGTTTGCATTCAAATATTGATCCACGTCCATTCAACATCCTAGCGTATGAGTCCTGCAGATTCGCCAGCTTTCGACGAAATCAGTATTTTGGAGCTTTGCCATCCGTTTAGAACTTAATACTAGGTTGTACCAGGGTTGTACATGTGGAGTTTATAGTACCCTGTTATCACTCGGCGGTTGCTCTGTTCCTCAACACATGAATAGGTCGTGTTTGCATGGGCCGGCGCTTGAAATTTTGAAAGCCGAGTAGACATTGTAGATGCGTACTTGCACAAGAATTAGAAGACATAATATAATGGTAACCTGTTACCATTCGGACCTTCCTCGCCGACTTCGAACGACTTCGAACCATGAACGAAAGTCCGGGCACTCTCACGACATTCATAATGAAAAGACCGAAGACTCTGCACAACTTCTTCGCAAGTCAAGAGAAGATGAGAGAGAACGAGATGTAGTATTCGTCAGCATAAATCTATGATAAGCAAGGGTATTCTCGTTAGAGATGTAATCGGAGAGAAACGGTTTGTGAGTTTGTGAGTGAATATTACATCTGAAGAGATAAGACGAGATGAAAAGTGTTGAGATATTAGATAAACGAATCAAGGAAGTTGTTAAGTTTTAATTCGTGTTGTGTGTGGGAAGCCGGAGCAGGAAGGCAGGAGTCTGGGCGAGGCATGTGGATCCCAAACACGTTGTGCTACAATTGTGCTGGGTTTGAATTTTGCATCGTAAGTTAGTAGCGTGCAACAGGTAATGATAAAGTCTGCACAGGTACTGGGCTTACGGAGTCCTGTTGGTCAATAACTAGGTATGCTTGTCGTCCATCCTTCAAGTCGTTGTGACATCTGCCTTGATCCCTATTCTACCTCAGATCTTGCTACTTCTCCACATGCAATTGCTGAGTGTGGTCACATCTTCTGTTTCAGGTGCGCCTAAATTTCTACTAGTACTCCCGCCCAGTAATAATATTTGTCTCTCATCTCATACCCTCTTCAATCACAGGTGCCTTTACTCCTTAAGCACAAGCACATGTCCCCTCTGCCGCGAAGTTTTCGATCCAGATCGTGTCAAGAAACTCCACGTCGGAAATACCTCCGAACAAGAAAATGCTGAACAAGACGATGCTGATCGGGACAATACAGAGCGAGATAATGCCGAACAGGGTGTTGTCTACGATCATGCCAATCTCCTTCTTCATCGGATGTCTCTAGTCTTAGGCGAAGGCGTGCCCGAAGCTGATGTCGCTGAAGTAGTCTCCGAAGTACAAGAATGGCTACAGTCTCAACCGGATGATCCCAATTCCGTGAGTCCTTTTCACTCTGCAGGCGCATCACAAATGTGATGTGAACCGATGCTTGCTGTCGGTACCTTACGCAGTTCTTATCAAATGTCTCATATGCGGCGTTTTTAGCATATACCACTTCGAGCTGCCTTTGATTCCCTCCAGCGATACAAAGCTCTTCAACGTGAGAGCGAGCGTGAAAAAGCAGAATGTCATCGTCTTCGCGATCAGCTACGCAACAGCACACTAATCACAGACCATGGCTCCAGAACATCTCGTGCTATGGAAGATGGTCTCCTTACTAGGATGGTGGAAATGGAGACAAAACACACGATGTGAGTTGCTACTCATAAGTAACGATTATTTTTCTAAACGATTTCTCCGCAGAGAGGTGATCATTTGATTCAGTGGCGTTTATGTCGAACTTAACTTGCATCCACATAGCTGTCGCAATTACGATCTCAGTTACGAAACCTTGGTGATCCCCAACCGCGATACCTCAATGTTATTACCAATCCCCTCCCCCCTCAGCCAAATTCCTTTCCTCGTGCAATGGATTTTGGTACCCACATGCGAATGGGCCATCCTCGTCCTCTGCACCGTTGTCGGCCGACACCCTGGATTTTAGCTGTCTTCTCGTTGATCATATTCTGTAGTATCATCGAGGTATGTACACGTTTTATCTCAACAACGGTGAAATACTGACCCCCTGTGGTAGCTTTCAATCTCAGCCTGGCTCACATCGCGGTTTACTGCCCGCCACAACTACTTCAGTCTAGCTGAACGAGACCGCACTTGTTTTCTATTGTTCACTTCAGCATGGACGATCGTATTCTCCAGTCTCTACATGTGTTTCTTTTATCTTCCAGGCACTGTTTTAGGTAGTGTGATATCTCATATCTTCTCGTACGTAAGCTTCCTTTGACACGGACGGTCGACCTTGCTGATAAACTCGTCGTAGCCTATTTCTAACATGGATTTTCTGGACCGCGGGTGCTACAAGTATAACTACAGCTCTGAGTGGCGAGCTGAATCGCAAGTTGGTAACTTCTTACTACTCATTGCTCACCTCATATCTTCTTAGTACCCCGAGCGTTTTCGCATATCCTGTTCAACTTAACGCGCTGCAAGGCTTTGCTTGGGTTACTGAGTACGTGTCATTGATATATGTCTATGGCTTCCTTGTTCATATTCTCGTTAGGGCTCTTGTAACTTTCGCATTACTAGCTGTGCTCATCCGTGGCATTATCGCAGCCCGTCGAGGTGATGGAATACGTGGGTCCCTGATTACTTGAGCGGGCTGTTGTCCCCCACTTCGTGTTCTTCCATCTACGTCATGCATTGTCATTATGATCTTGCGGTTGTAATGACAATGTATGACTAGCATTGTACATAGTTGATACATAATGCCCTCCATTCCTCCCCCGCGTGTTCCAATAGCCCCACCAGACCTGGTTGCTAGGTTATTTCTTTGGTGTTATGTACGAGCAATACGAGTTATGTTTTTGTACCAAGCAAAATAATCAATCTGCTTTCACAGATCGAAGCGGATGTTGCTGAACTAGTAACGTACCGTCCGTGTGCGCACTCGTGTTGTAAGCGTATCGACTGATGAGTGACTCCGCACATATTCAAACGCCACAAAAAAGTCACCTTTTCAATGTAACAACGCTCATGCCGTATTTCCATATGACACCTAATTCAAGGAATCAGTAAATGCAAATGACATTTTAACCCTGTACATACGATATTTCAGACTGAGTCAGACGGTAAAACCAAGTTTAAGCTAGGTTCCGTGTTGGTTCCGTGGTAGTTTCATATACGGTGTCCACCAGTCTAAGTCGCGTCGCGTCATTGGACAGGAATGCAATGTGAAGTCATGTGATTCCGTATTTCTCCCGTTCGTCAATTGACCCCTATATAAAATTTCACTTTCTTACCGTAACCATCATCATGCTCGGGCTTGTAATGAAGACAGATATTCTCCTCAGACCTCTCAAACAAACTCTGCCATTAGAAGGTCCTAACTTACTCTACTCAAACATCTCAAAATTCATGCCATCGTTACTCTCGCCGCTGAAACTCACGAGACTCAACCATGTATTAAAACCCCTCCTCTTCATCCTCTTCCACCTATGTTGTTTCATCATGCTATTCCGACCAGTACTCAATCACATCATATTGCACAAGCTCGGCCAAGTATTTAAATGGGCGCTATTTTTCAATTCGCCCCAATATTTCATGGCCCTGTTCAAAATCTTCATGCTGGCGCTCGTGACCGCTGTCATGTACAATCCCGGCGCTACAGTAAAATTTGTCACTTCTATATACACTGTTTCGATTGTGATTATGCGACTGACTCTGCGTCTTCTCTTTCGTGCAGGTTTGTTGACGTTCAAACTCATCGTCCTGCTTGCACGATTCACGTGGCACGTTTGTCTGCGGAGATTGGAGGGTGTGTGGCACAAGTTGAATCATATTAGACGTCCGTGGATGAGTGGTGTATCCTTGGTAGAACGTGCCTCGTGTGTGGATGTATAAAGTGTACACAGATGATTTATTCGCTTTCCATGTTTTAGACGAGTTCGAGGGTTCGCTGTCTTGCCAGCTAGTCAAGGTTGAATACAACGCACAGGTGTACACGCGTTTTTAACATGTCAACAAATTACAATATGATTGAGGTTGACTCCAAGGCAATTTCTGGGGGCATGGATGTTCTTTCATCGCCTTGCCAGTATTCGCTCTGGGCTCGTTGAGCTATGGACGCATTCCACAAGGGATACTGATGGTACCTTCTCTAGTGACGAGTATATTGCCATTACGACGGCTCTCCATGGCATCCAATGAAAGCTGTAAAATAGGCCGACGGGGTGCAAAGCAGTCAACGAGCGCAAGATCGAATCTTCAATGTTCTACGAGGAAGTATCTGAAAGGTCACATAGTGAGCCCAACATGTTGGAATTCCGATGTGCCGTGATCTTTAGAGGCCATGTAAGGTAGGTCAAGGCAGTGCTCCGCAATTCAACTCGGCGTGTCTTCAGTGGCATTAGTTAGGCTAGCGATGGACTCGTGCCAATATTTGGACACGTTCTGCAATGTGCTGCTTATCAGACCTCAACATGTCAGCAGGTGCCTAAATCGCCAAAAAGCAAGCGAGACGGCGAAATTTTAGTTACCAGCTGATCAGTGATGGCTCGGATCGTGACCGTCGGATCGGGATAGTCATCACCCAGCTTTTCTCGCGGGTGAGTTCTCGGACCCTGATTCGGTTAGGGGAGTTAGGCGAATCGTCTTTGAACCATGCGTTGTATTCTTGGGAAGTACAACGGCTAGGAAGTTCAACCACGCACCCTTCTTCGAGTGGCGGGTGCTGACTGACCAGATGGAACGACGAGACAATAATAAGATATTACCTTTCACTCCCTTCCTCTAGTCCTGGTCATGTTGTTCCAAAGTACTGCACTCTCAGGATGACACTGCCGATGCAATCAGCTTCTTAACTTGAACCTTGTGTGAACTCTGCCATTACACGGATCAAATGAAAAGGAAGCGATCTCACCTATCATTCATAGTCATTTCACCTGGTAAGTTCATAGACCTGGTCGATATTTCGCAGCATCAATTCGAGAAGCAGACTTGGCATTTGTGAGATTTCATTTTGATAAGCCCCGATCACGACTACACGACGATGCATGCAATAGTCAAGGCATAGAACATCGGTGGGAAGAACCATCCTTCTCAGGGATGGCCCTTCCTGTATCCCTTCCTACTTCGAGTCTCAACAGCATGTAAAACACACCGCGAAGGGTGGAACAAGAGACGTACAAGAGGTCCACGATTGCCGTAAAAGCAGAGACGCAGAAGTCTAGTTGACCGGATGGATGACCCAATACGTTGGCGTCGGTAACAGCCGTGTTCCAACTTTTCCCATAGATGAGTCCCCAGGTGCTGATTCGGAGGGCGTTCACACAAGCCGTCACCAGTTTCATTCGTCTGTTCATGGACCACGGGCGGAATCAACGCATTGCATACAGCAAGTGCGACGGCCAGTTCAACCATCGTAATTTGTCCCTGAAGCAGCGAGGACATGGAGCATAGAGGCAACATTCCAAAGGGCGGTACCATCATGATTACGCCGCCAGCGCTGTGCGACAGAGATCGTGTCAAAGGGCCTGAAACAACCCATCTATTATTTCACAATGCAATATCAGTTCATTTTGCCACGCAAGTCCAAGAACTTTGACTTAGCAGCCCAACCTCAAAAGCGGACCTGACGATGGCTGCAATAATTGTGGTAAAATCTTGCTGGCCTTCTATCCTTCTCACCGGGAAAATGAGAATCATCCGATGTCTGCACCTGTGTATTCCAACCCACTCAATCACGAGGGCTTTGACAGAATTGAACGACAAAATTAGACACACGGGTGAAATTTATGATCCCATCCTTGCCTGAAACCCAGGGGTAGTATGCGATGACCACGGATAAATAAGGTGTCAACTCATCAACTCAACCATATATCTAAATGCAACCTAGCATGCTCACGACATGGCACAGGATTGCTACAAGAGTGGAATGAACCAAAAATGATCGCAGCCGAAACTACATCCACACCACCTCACACCCAAAGTCTTGGATCGAGAGATGAATCGATTTCAAAGCAGGGCAAGCAGAAGTGTCAAAACCTGGTCACGAGTGAAACAAGGGAGAACCTTGTAAACGTGAGGAAATGCAATGCACCGTAGGCTAGCAGAGGGAAGGTGAGTGTTTAATTTTTCACAGAAAAATCACAAAATCGGTCTGATGATACTGACTTAAACGCTGTCGGTCGCTTGATCGGGGCAGGTATACAGAGACAGTTGCGCTATTGGAGCCAAGAGGTCGTTGAGAAGCACCACATCCACTTTAGCTCAACTTCCGTTGACGCTTGAAGCTTTCCTGGGCGGTGAAGTACTGCAACGAGCCCTGTGGGCAGCACTCCGAGTCAGCTATGGTGGGAGGCAGCATGATTGTCGAACGAACCAAAACACAGTTTTGACACTACAGTCGACGCGCCTTGTTTGGGACGCCTGCAACCTTGCTAGCGTTGCATTAGCATCAGGCCTGCTGTATAAGGCGCGACAGTCATAATATATATCTTCCAGATGCATAGCGCTTACTAGTTTTCCTAGTCCAACATCGGCAACCCCTGGCAAGCCGACTATCAGTATTAACCTTGGCTTTACTCGCAGAAGTCGATCTCGATCATCAAATTTTAAGTTTAATTATCCTGTCCTTGATGCCACCGACATCGCAAATCTAGACATCACATATCCAAGCTCATAGCTCCTCGACCTCGTCATCCGCGTGTGTCAGCGAACATTAGTGACACGCCACCAATAACATGCACGTTATTTTCTGAGTGGAAGTGCAATATAAATCCCATTATCCACAGCCTGGCATGCGTTTATCGCTGGTTCTGTGGTGTTAAATGCGTTTTGCGATGCTGCTAGCGTGCTGGTTCGTTTCCATGAGTTAGAGTTCGTCGACCATACTTAAAAGAGTACACTTACAGGTGGTGTTTACAGCAGAGGTGAGCGTGCAGTTGAAAGAGGAACAAGATGTAAGGTGTCGAAGTCAGAAAGTTGAGAGAGAAGTGGAGCGAAGTGAATCAATCAGGGATAACGCCATGAGATGTGATTAACGATAAGCTGATAATACGCGCGAACAAGCATGCAGGAAGTGAGTATCACAATATAGTCATAATAAGCCTAGATGATCACCACTCCACTATGAGTCGCGATACTCCTCCGTGCGCTGGGAACCTTGCCAGTCACCACCGTATGAATTTTTGCGATGGGGACCTTTCTCTCTCTGATTGAATCTCCGCCTTTTCCCTTCCGGGTTGCTCTTGAAGTCAGAGGCAGAATTGAGGCGAGAGGGCTTTGCATATTTGATGACCATCTGCCTACCCGTCGAAGGGTCCTTAGGATCTTTTATACCCTCAAGTGCCTCGGTAGCGGCCTCGGCATTCTTAAATTCCACAAACCCGCTTCCCCTTGATTCGCCGGTCATTTTGTCCCTCACTACAGACCCCAGCCCAGAGTCAGACATCATCACAGTTTCAATAAGTCGAAGCGCACGCACATAATCTCACATCCGCGATGGATTGCTCGAAGTTGCTGAATATCCCGCGCAAGTCGTCCTCTGCTCCACCAAACGGACGGATGAAGAGCGTGTGGTAAGGTTCCCGCACCGATTGTTCCTGGACCGCTGCATGGTCAAGGTAGATGTCGCGGTTCATGATAAATATTGGGTCCTCCTCATCCGCCTTGATGACCTTGCTGGCATCATCCACATTGGCAAATTGAACGTGTCCAAACCCGCGATTCATCCCTTCTGGCGTGGTGCCTACATCACATGCACAGTCAGCACTTCGAAAACACTCCAGTGCAGCACAAAAACACACCCAAAGATACGCGTACGACCTCCCCGAACTCTGCGAAAGATTGTCGCAGTTCTTCTTCAGTAATAGAGTATGGCAGGTTCCGATATAAAGTGTTCCCGAAGGCGGCACGCTTCTCCGAAAGCCCCTTGGCTTCGAGTTTTGATCGCTAAACCGTGACTCGTCATCACGCAGCGGCAACGAGGTTGACAATGCTCGCTGCCATTGCAATGGCATCGACACTTTTCCAGAGTTGGCATGGCGTAACAGAACCGGCGACGAAAGTGACGCACGGGCCCTTAGAGATACAGAGAATGTCCTTGACTGAGCTAAAGGGCTTTGGAGAACATGGCAGAGAATGAAGGGGTATTGCAACGAATGAGCTCAAATTTGGCTCAAATAGAAAATAACTTGGTCACTGCGTCACGCGACGCGCACTGTTACACGTGACGCGTGACAACCAGCCAATGCATTTAGACGTTTTGCATATAATGTCTGGTGTATTGGCCACTATGTTACTGAGAAAACAAATACGACAGCCATATCGACAAGAAACAAAGAACGGAACTACTACTATGTGCACAAGATGATCCCCCTATTGGACCACTGTCCTAGATTATGGTGTATGTACAAGACGCACTCTTATAAACGCTTCAATGCTTTCTTACGTTTCTCTGTCCCAGAGCTGGCTGAGGCTGCGGATCGTTTGACGGCTTTGGTTGTGCAGTGGCAGCTGGGCCCGCAACATTCGAATTTGCAGTCCCAAGCGGTGATAAGCGCTCCTTGCCGTCTTTGCTGGACACAGTGCTCGTAGAGAGTGATGTGGACATTGTGTCGCTGGAGATGATTGGAGAGGTTGCGACGGTGGCGCAGGAGAGGATTTGCGTGGCGATGGTGCTGATGTTGTGATAGGTAGCGTAATATGTGGTGATGGTGGCACCACAGCTGGTGTTGGAATCGAAACCGGTATCGACATCGTGGACGACTCTTCCTCTTTCTCAGTGGATGGTGTTTGAAATTCCGGAGGTCGTATGCGAGGAGTGGCATGCACACTTGTTATAAGCTTCGCGCGGGAACAGTACGCGTCGTAGTCCTCCAGGAGGAGCTTCCCTGCTTCCTCGTCGAGGGCACTTCGGGATTGGGGATAAATAAGGAGGCATTTGATTGTCACGAGAATGTGACCGATGCCATACGACGATTGCCAGTCCTTCTTCAACGTGTTCACACAATCTCTCCCGCAGAAGAGACGTTCGGGTGGAAAATCTTGGTTGCGAACCAGCCTATGCCGATGGTAGTTGATAAATATGATCAGACAACCAATAATGACGCGTACATTTTGGGGGTGCAGTGGGGAATTCGTGTGTAAATTGGAACCGCACCCTGAAGTACCCGCCTGCGTATGGAGTTTGCTCTGTAGCATAAGAGGACTTGAGCTTTGGACGTGTATCCCATTCTGCAGTGACCCACCTGGCCCCTCAACAATCCCTGTGAGGTTAAGCATATTCTCCTCACTCGCGACAACGCGAATACCCTCAGGAGGGTTGTCTTCAACTCGGTAATCTCGCGCATTAAACGGCGCATATTTGCGGGTGTTAGAGACTGTAAACCAATAAAATTAAGCCTGCGTCTAGCAGGACGTGTAACAAACGCACCATGGCAGAGTGGATAGAATTTAGATGAAATGTGGCTGACCCGAGGATGGTTCGAAAAGAAGGAGCGGTGATGACAAATTCACACTCCGAAAATCATAACCCTAACCCTAGTCTAGGGGGAGAAGAGTGTTGCAGTCAGTACGTCGTGCGCTTGAGCGATGACATGACTTAAATTAAAATGTCCCTCATGGACTGCAGAACCTGCAGGCTACAGCTCGAGCCCTCTAGAGGTTGAAATAAAAACAGGTCAAAGTCAGCGGGGAGTCTGGCTTCAATCTAGTACGTGGATGACGTCCACGTGACTCGAGACTTTTCGCCTATGAGGCTATAACTTAGCAGACAATTCTCTAGCCTGTATACTCAACTCCATTTTCTTCGTCATGATTTTACCTAGAGGCTACATTCGGACGTTGATATCCTGGTTGAGGCCCATAATTAGGACCACCGCATTTCGGTCATATACGAGCATCCTCTCTTTCCTCCTACAGGTGTTCCGACGCTGTCAAGCCATCATTAATGAAAAGAGAGAGTCTTTCGAGAACCAGGTTTAGCGTTGAGCTCTCAGCCGGCACCCATCAATCAAAAGAAATCAACTTCTGTGACGCTTGCAGTGCCATTGTTTGAACCTCCACCTCGGCAAAGTGACGGGTGGAATGGCGTAGCTTCCATATCCAGTCTCCTCTGGATTCTTGTGCGCCATGCATAATTTCTATGCCCGAGCCCAGTACCACCTCAAGTATTGTTACGCCATCGCATCCTGTGGCGCCAATACAATCCTTGGATAGTATCACTCTAACTCCCACCACACCTGGACAAATCAAGCGATACGATAGGATTGAATTGTATGCACATTATATTTGTCCAGTGCTTTGCCTTTCTAATCCGTAGCTACAGTCAAGGTGATTATGCAGTGTACGAGGTTCCGAAGGTCCTTTAGACTGTTCAGGGTAAGCATGTTGGTAGAGTGAATAATAAGATTGAAAGAGGCTTGTAGGGAGCTTGATCTGGTGTCGGGATGGGAACCGCTCACGCACCCGGAAGGCGCTTTGTTTTCTATCACTCGTATAAAGTATGTTTACGGCTGGCTTCTGCACGACTTTGACTCATATTTTCCACCAGAGAGTTTTCACTGATGCTGATATTCGAGCCTCTGGAATGGTAGACAACATAGGTAAGGCTGTTGAGAAGGCGTACAAAGAAATAGAAAACGCAGGCTTCGACTTCCATCCATCCGTCGAGTTAGTATTAGAGCTCATGGAGGGGGATCGTGAAGAATGGGGCTATTACTTTGCCGATCACGACAGCCGTGTCATTTTCTGGTTTGAAGCTCACAAATCTGGTGATCTCATTGGTAACGTCCGAGGCGTAAAATGCAGTGATCACATCAGTGAGTTCTTCCCGGGAAGTATTTCCCATTCGAGCTCCTTTCATTGCGTCACTCCCAGGATATGCATTAGAATCACAGTACTGGTTCGTACGGCCTCAGAAGTATGCACGTTTTCTCATTTGACTTTGACCGAAGTTGATGCGCTGAAACTTTGTTATAGCCTATCTTGACCTTGTGTGGTTATCCGTCATGATTTTGACAGGCTACACGTTGAACTATATCCAAACAAACGCTCCCTTCCAAAGGATGTTGTTGTGAGACTCAGAGAAATTGTCATGTATACCCAGGCAGGTGGGTAAAGATTCATAAACGTTTCACGCTATACTGGAAAGCTCGTGACAGACAATATCACTTCTGACACGTCCTTAGCGCCTTTTTCTTCGGAAGAGGTTGCAAGTATGCTTAGCCTTATGGATCCTCTCATGAGTGAATCATCCCCTGATATGGGTTGTTCTTGTTGATGATTGGTTCTTAGACAGTGCTGGCATTGAGCATGAGTATGCACATGAGCATTCTGTGTGGATTGTCGGTGAGCCTGAGCATAGAATGTCGGTTGATTACCTGATATTTTTGCGACTTTCAGCTCGATTTATGGGAGAATTCTGTGAGCTCTGGCTGGTTGGAAGTGCATCACGCCTCCTGAATACTTTCATAGGCAACGTCAAATTTGTGAATTTTTGTGGACAGCCGGGCGCCCGGCTTAACGCAGACCAGTCACTGTACGGAGATCCCAACACCCGCTCGAACGCCCTTCTTCGCGTCATGAATTTCATACTTTTTGGATCCCCTAATGCTTATAACAAGGCTGTTCAAAAGATATGGGTCGATTCTACCATCGTTCAGCCGCGGTGGAAGAATTTTATCAACAGACTCAACAGTGAATGGAATGGATACACAATATTCGTGAGTTGTACTTCTGCTCCCTATCGGCAATGCATTCAATGTCAATCTTAGTCCACTGTGATGCTTGCTGTGGATATCAGCTTTCTTGCGGTACCACCCGTCCAGACTCAAAATGCTGCGATTCTCGTCTCCTATATGTCTACCCTCTGTGCTATGGGTTCGTTAGTGGTCTCACTAGTCTTAGCTGGACAAGTCAATGACAGCCGGCGAGATTCCGCTAAAAGCGTGGGTAAGTTCTCTTTTCGATTGTTTGCCTACATTCTTTACATTCAGGCCTCGTTTATGGAAGGATGTCGAGTTCTGTGCTCGGCCTCGAGAGCCTGCCCTCATGCTCAGGCCTACCGTATGCTCTTCTGATTTGGGGGTACGTTTCTAGTTGCACAAATGAGGAGATGACTTACTCTTTGACAGAATGGTATTCTTTGCTGCAGCGTTGTCTATCGTGATTTTCCATACTTCTGGTGTCGTCACCATCTCGATTATATCTCCTATTTGGGTCGCTATTCTTATTTAGCGACATGGCCAGTACTGGCTTCTAATGATGTTCACGTTTCTGGCCTGTTCCCCTGGATCACAAAACAGATCAAGTCGCATCCCATGCCTTCGTGGACCGCTACCAGGTCTCGCGTCGAATCTGATGTATAATTTGTCGTGATTTTGCGTAACATGTACGGTTGTATCTGATATTTTGGTTGTTTTGTGTGATACCTGACTTGTCGACATCACTCATATTGTTGGTTTGCACTTTTCGATTCCCTTGACTGGGAATCCCCGAAGGCATCGAGGCGGTCAATCTGGCACATGCCTTGCAAATCTTGAGTGATGCTCTCCACGTCTCGGGCGTAAGTGGTAAAGGTGATTACGGAGGTAGGACGTATTAATATCATCTGGTGAGTAAATAAACTCCCATCGGATACCGACAAAGATCACAATCAAGGTCTCTCAGCCCTTTGCATTGCCAAGAATCCTTGCTGTCACATCGTTGAACCGCTTGCCACTAACAAAACAAGTATCGCGCCTGATCCTGACAGCGAACATTTCCGTACATTTGAACGATAAACGTCCTGGGGATCATATGAATATGGTAATATGATATTGTAACACAGCGCATGGCACGGGCGGTTGACGCAGGAGTACCGGTGTACAATAATTCTAATAGTAAATGCAGGGAGAGGACGTGAGAAAGTGGATAGATACTTGCGTGAAGGACAGGAACTGTTCACTATTGAGCATTATCAGGATATTCAACAGACGCAAAGCAAAAACCGAGTCCAGAATCCAGTCTGTTTTATAGAAATGTCAGGATGCGAAATTTTCCCGTTACAGCTGCGGAAGGTGACATGAGATTGTGCCAGTGGGGAAGTTGAAGTGGTAACCATTGACATGGAAGAGGGTGGGAGGCCGTCTAAGGTTGAAGATAACGCTAAAGTAGCACACAAATGGTGCAACGTGCATCGGGCAACGGCTTGTGACTTTCCTTAGAGAGGTAAGGATGAGTGTCAACGAGAGGAGTCTCTCAACTCACAATCTAGTCGCTCCGGCCAGCATCTCCTTGAAGGAGAG